>NC_088934.1:33755000-33852500 GCF_038396675.1 Hydra vulgaris
ATATATATATATATATATATATATATATATATATATATATATATATATATATATATATATATATATATAGGCCCGGCGGTAGGTGGATACAATGGGTGATCTTCACTCATACGCCAAGGCTACAAGGCGCCAAAATTTTCTTTGAATACTTATTTTTTTTCTTGAGAATATAAAAATATATAAATTTATAAGAATAATTATATAAAAAGCGATAACACTTATTTAATGTAAGAATAAGTGTATATTAGTTTATAATAATGATAACCTGAATTGGAGGATATCCACCAATTATAGTTGCCTTCAGTTCCAATAAACTTTTTGGTAGTATTGAAACAAATTTCTTATTTATTGAAACTATTGGATTTTCATAAACAATAACATCAATGGTGTTTTTGAATGAACAAAAATCTGAAACTAATACAACACTGTAAGTACCAGACATTTTGCTATTATCCATATTAGATAACATTAGCCGTTTTCTTTGGTATGGCATATTTTGATAATCTGTCAAGAAAAATAAGATATTAAAAAAAAGTTCTTACTTTTTTGAAGCTATTTCAATAGTTTTTTGAAATTATTTTGACATCTTTAAACGTTGTTCATTAAGAGTTGGATTTGAATATTTGAAAAACATTAATTAGTTACTGAACTATAAATATAGTATATTATTATTGGGTATTTATTTTCTATCTTTAGAACCTTTGGTGTCTCAATACCAACCAAGCAGCCAATTATTTTTATAAAAGTTTATAAAAAGATTTTTATAACTTTTTACTTAACAAACTTACTCTTAACAAGGCTGCAAGCAGCCACTAATTACATTGAGACTAGTAATTAAGTTGGGAATTAACACAAAACAAAGAAGAGAGCTAAAAGAGCAAAAAAAAAACAAAACAATCGACAGACCAGAAATTTAAAGCATTAACATTCGCGGAAAAAAAAACTAGACCAATTAAACTGTTTTGAGCAGAAAAGAACAGTTTCAGTAAAAGACGTTACTTAGATGAATGACAAGTTATGCAAGATTGGGTTTTAGTTGGTGGAACAAGTTATAATAGCTTTTTTGAACTGCAATCATGTAGTATTTGTTAAAAAAAAAAAATGGAACAAAAGTTCAAGATTTGCATCTAGAGTTAGTCCAACAAGATTTTTTATGTGGTCTAGGACCTTGTCTAAAAGAGAAAGCGCCTCATTAAAAGAATCACCCAAAATATGAAAACAGCATTCCATATAGGGACGAATAAGAGATTTAGGTAAAAAAAAAGAATCAGGAGTAAGTTAGAGGACTCAGTTAAAGTGTTGTCATTCATCAATATAGGAACATCAACAATAATAAGACCATAATTAGCAGTAAACAGTCGAATTTTTTTGTGGTTAAAATTCACCAGTTACTGCAAGCACTAAGCTGTCACAGAAGAGAAATCAGATTCAAGATAATGCTACCTGTTCTGATGACTTTTTATCAAAAGTATATACATGTATATATATGTGTGTATATATATATATATATATATATATATATATATATATATATATATATATATATATATATATATATATATATATATATATATATATATATATATATATATATATATATATATATATATATATATATATATATATATATATATATATATATATTATTTTAAAACATCAAGAAATACAGTTTCTCTCAATACAAATAATATTATTATATAAGAAATTTTCGCTGGGTTATAGATACCAGCATCATCAGCTTGTAAAATATTACAATAATTTTTAATCGTTATAGTTTATATAAAATTGTTACTATTGACGTCAGCGGTTGAATGGCTTCTTTTGATTTTTAAATTTTAAAAATGGCGTCCAAAACATAGTTTTGACATATTGGCCTTCATCAAGGTTAATTCCGCCGTTTCGCGCAGAGCACATGTTGTTTTGTATTTCTAACGCCTCTCTAATTTTTCTTTCAAACTTTTTATTTTCTACCTTTAACGTTCTTGTTTTTTCCCAAATAATATTTTCTTTGCAAAAGGTTTTATGAAATGCTAATGCAGATTGATTAGGCTTGTTTTCATTAATGCTCTTCTGATGTTGATGCATCCGCATACTTACCTGCATTTTTGTTTCACCTATGTAAACTTTGGAGCAGTTGCATTTTATTATATACGTTCCAGGTTGGCTGTTACTTGGTAGTTTTGTTTTGTTTTTTGATGTTAATAAAGATCTTAAATTTGGGTTTGATTTAAATACGGCTCTGTACTCTGCTTTCCGGAATATTTTTCGAAGTTTTGGTGAAAGGCCTTTTCTCCACAGAGCTTACTCCATCTGTAGTAAACATCATTTGCAAAACGAAATAAATTTTTTAATTGACATGTTTATTGAAAATGGGTACGATGAAAAGCTGTTAAGGAATATTACACACCAATACCATCAAAAAAGACAAAATAAAAACAAAATTCCATCAGAATGCAACAATCTTCCTATAGTGTCTTTACCTTGGGTACCAGGCCTTTCACCAAAACTTCGAAAAATATTCCGGAAAGCAGAGTACAGAGCCGTATTTAAATCAAACCCAAATTTAAGATCTTTATTAACATCAAAAAACAAAACAAAACTACCAAGTAACAGCCAACCTGGAACGTATATAATAAAATGCAACTGCTCCAAAGTTTACATAGGTGAAACAAAAATGCAGGTAAGTATGCGGATGCATCAACATCAGAAGAGCATTAATGAAAACAAGCCTAATCAATCTGCATTAGCATTTCATAAAACCTTTTGCAAAGAAAATATTATTTGGGAAAAAACAAGAACGTTAAAGGTAGAAAATAAAAAGTTTGAAAGAAAAATTAGAGAGGCGTTAGAAATACAAAACAACATGTGCTCTGCGCGAAACGGCGGAATTAACCTTGATGAAGGCCAATATGTCAAAACTATGTTTTGGACGCCATTTTTAAAATTTAAAAATCAAAAGAAGCCATTCAACCGCTGACGTCAATAGTAACAATTTTATATAAACTATAACGATTAAAAATTATTGTAATATTTTACAAGCTGATGATGCTGGTATCTATAACCCAGCGAAAATTTCTTATATAATAATATTATTTGTATTGAGAGAAACTGTATTTCTTGATGTTTTAAAATAATATATAATATACTCTCATACAAGATGTCATCTTTCAAATATATATTTATATATATATATATATATATATTTATATATATATATATATATATATATATAGATAGATACATGTATAAAGCATATATAGTATATGTTAGCAGCATCAGCAAATAAAGTTTAGAAGGTAAGATTATCAAAAAGATCTATCCAGATTCAGAAGTTTCTAAATAGGTAAAAGATATTTTAATGAGATTTTGGATAGAAGGAGAACAATGAATAACAAAAAAAAAAAAGTGATTTAGCGAAAAATAAATAAGCATAAGCACATAAAAAAATAGTCAAAGGATCCAAACCTATTGAGACAAATAGATGAATAAGCTGTGCAGCAGACTCCTGCTAATCAACTCAAAGTTGTAATAAAGGACACAATACACATAAAAAGCACTAATAGGGATACCTTTTATACGCAACATGGCACTGTTAATACTATAATATTTTACAGGAGTTGATAGAATCAGCATCTCTATAAGCTACTACAGAGTTCAAGAATACTACCAGTCGATCTCGGAACTATTAAACTAAGATTTAGAGCTATACACTAATAAGGAAATAGCAGGAGTTGCACAGTCACAACTAAGGAGGTGCAAGCAACAACCCATAAATAGAGTCAAAATTCAGTGTTTATCATCCTAGACGGGAAACAATGTAATACAGGTTAAAGTGTTTGCTTAGGAGGTTTTATACAAAACAGTAGATTAAAAACTAAAACATTTTACTAGAACGAATTATTGGAACAAAATACTGGATTAAACTACTGAAGCAAAATATTCATAAATATGAAATAAATTCTAAAATTCATAGAAATTATGTTGAATGATTATGTATAAATATAAAAACCATCATCTTACCTAAAAAACTAAACATTATTGAGTTTTCAATTACAGTGCCATTGAGATACCAATTTATTTCTTTAATAAAGTTGTCTGTATTTGTTTTTATTTCAAGAATATCACTTATATCTTGGACTACAATGGTTGGCGAAGGAGTTATCCATGTGATCTTTGGATAATCTAGCAAGAAAAAAAATCCTTTAAAATCAAAGAAATGTACTATAGAACAAACCATATATTTTATTTAACAACATAATAAAGTTATTTACTTATTCAAAAATTTTAATAACAAGCTATTGCATGTGACCCGTCAGATCTGATAGCTAAAAAATAATATTCCCTAGTTTTCTGTAAGTTCTACTGCTAAAGTCATTAAAGTTTTCAAAAATAATCAAAAAACAATTCATTTCAGTCTGGTTTCATGGATTCATTGGATTCATTTAATTCTGGTTTATAAATTTTAACAATAATATTTTGTACTTAACAAAAGATAATCATGTCAAAATAAACTAAAATGTTTTTTTTTGCAATTACATATTTTAATAATTTTTGGTACATAAGTTCGCATTTATCTTATTTAAATTTATTTAAGTTTTCTCTCAAACTATTCGTTAAAGTTTGAGAGATAACTTTGTTTAAATTTTTGTTGTGTCAATATAGCACCGTTTATTTTTTAAATGTTATTATTTGGGCGTAGAATTCCAAAATAATTCCTAAAACACTTTAAAATCAAAATATCTGTATAAATTTGATCAAAACTCACTGACAGATTTCAAATTTTATCAAAAAAATTTCCTTTCGCTAAAGATTTATAAAAAAAGTGAAATTTAAAATTCTCCTCATTAAATTAGGTGGAGATGGAGTGGAGGTGGAGTGGAGATGGAGTGCAGGGATTCCTTAAAGTTACTCTGCCAAAGGTTAATAATGGCTATGGTTAATGGAATAAACAAGCTCTTGAATTCATTCATTAGAATTTTAATCAGTTTTTGCAAATAAAAAAAGTTATTAATCAGTAAACCAATTGTGTACTTTAAAGAATCTGTAATTCTTGAAATATTTATTCCGAGATTTAAAATAATATTGGGAGGAAGGTAGGGGGGAAGGCAAGGGTAATAATAAGTTTATTAAAGTATATAAAGTAAACTTTTAAAATAATATGTTAGATAAATATTGGGATTAGTTAAACTAAATTTTCATAAACCAAATTTAAATTTATGTTAGTATCAGATATTAATAAAAAATATTAATATTTAATATGAACCATTTAGTAATATTAAATATATTTAATATTAATTTAAATATTAATATTAAATATTTAAGAAAAGTTGAAGCAATTTTTTTGTTCAACATCTTCACGTCCAACAAAGCTGCAAACAACCACTATTAGAGTTAGAAGTTACTGGAATGAAAAGATGAAGTTTGTAGAGCAAAATAACGATTGACAGACGACTTAAAAGATTGCAAATTATATGAATAAGGAAAACAAGGTGAAAGAAGCGAATTCCAAAGAATAATGTTTGAGGAAAAAAACAAGACAAATAAGAATTTGTGGAGCACTTATGAACAGTCATAGTAAAAGGATGATACTTAATTAAATGACAAGTAACATGAGAATAGATTTTAGTAGATGGCACAAGAGACACTAGCTCTTTAAAGTAATGATGCCTAGAAAAGAGAAAGAGAAGCAACATTACAATAATGTGATAATGGTTAGAGCTTGGCTGTTAGTAGGTCCAACTGTGTTTACAAATCGTTTTTGTACCTTGTCTAAAAGAGAAATGGCATCATTGGAAGATCTGCCCCGGATATGGCAACAGTATTTCATACAAGGACAGATTTGAGATTTATAGAAATAAAGAATTGAATCCTGAGTAAGAAAGTGGCGAGCACCATAAAGAGATGCAACCTTAACAGATGCTAATTTTGCAATTGATTTGCTATATGGTTTCCAAGAAAGATCAGAAGTTAGAGTTAATCCTAGATGATGAAAATTCACCAGCCATCAAGAGCCCCATGCTGTAGCAGAAGTGAGTTCCTTGTCAAGCTTAAATGCCCCCTCCAAGCAATTAGAGAATGCTGGCTTCTTATCAAGACAAGAATAAATGGTAGTATCTTCAGCGAACAATGCTACCTTAGGTGTGAGAACTTCTGGAAGATCATTAATGTAAAATAAAGAAAGTATAGGGCCAAGAATAAAACCTTGACGAACCCCTGAATTTACAGGATATAAAGAAGAGTGCTATCCATCAAGGACAAATTTTATACTATGATTTGTAAGGAAGTATTCAATAATCTTAAAAATGTTAACTGATACACTGTAAGAAGAAAGCTTATAGACCAGCATGCCAAACTTTATCAAAGGCTTTAGAAATGTCAAGAGCAACAGCCTTAACTTCACCACATCTATCTAATGCACTATAAAACCTATCAGTTATTACCGCTAAAAAATCAGCAGTAGATGATCAAAATCCATATTGATGATCAGAAAGTAACTTATTAGATTTAGATATAAGATTAAATGTTTGTAAATTAAAGACTCAAAAACCTTGTTTTTGATAGTAAGAAGACTAATGGGACAGTAGTTAGACAAGTCGGATTGCTCTCCAGAATTTTGGAAATAAGAATAACAGATGCCTTTTCCAGCAGGGTGGAAAACAAGACTCTGATAAGCACTTGTTAAATAGTTTTGAAAGTATAAATGACAGCTCCAGAGAACACTTCAGCAAGAATAGGTATGTTGTCCGGACCACAAGCTGTAGAAAAGTCTAAAGGAAATTCTGTATTTAAAGTGATTTCTGTAGGAAATCACTTTAAATACAGAAGGTGGAGTGATATGAGTAATGTGTCAAGCAATGGATCAACCTGTTTGTCGGCTATATCAGGTAAAACCCAACTAGTGGAACCAAGAGATGATATAGATGAAAAGTTAGCAAACAATTCAGCTTTGACTTTAGGTGAGTTGACAAAATCTGAACCATACATAAGACGTGTAATAACAAAATATTATAGATACTGTTAAAGATTCTCCAGAAGTCATGAGAGCCTAATTTTTGAGATGAAATAGGAGATTTTATGACCTGAGAATTGCGGGCGTTGGCATTAGAAAACCTTTTTACAATGGTTTCTAGCAATAGTAAATAGACCTCTGTTTTTTGGTAAATTGTTTTGCTGATAGATATGGAAGAAATTGATTAGAATTTGCAGCAGCACAATATGAGGAATATCATGGAGAAGAGTGAGGCTTGACTTGGAATTGTCTAGGGGGAATAAAAGAATCCATGCCAGCCTGAATCAAAGAAGTTATGTAAGAAGCACATTTGCCAGCAGGAAAACGAAAGATTTCTACCCAAGGGCCATCACAAAAAAAATTACAGGAAGAGTCCCAGTCAACTTTAAGGAAGTTGTAAGAGGTATGATGATAGAAGGATTCTTATGATGAAGAAGAATGAAATAAAAGTTTTAGAGAGATCAAACTGTGATCAAAAGAAAAAACAGGGACACCATCGATGTGCAACATGGCACTATTAGTACTCTGATATTTTACAGCTGTTAATGGAATCAGCCTCTCTGAGAGCTACCACAGAGTTCGGGAATCCTGACTACCAACTGGCCTCAGATCCATTAAATTTTAGAGCTGTACCCTCATTAAGAGATAATAGAATGAGTTGCCTATTTATAAAAACAGAGACACAAGCAAAACCCATTTATTGAGTTAAGAAGATCCAGTATTCAACATCCTAAACTGGAATCAATGTATTATAAATACATTGTTTCCAGTATAAAACTTGTTTAATATTATTATTGTCTAAAAGTTTATTGTCATAAATAAAAACTAAAAGAAAATTTAACATTACCACTGTAAACTGTTATTTTTGTCCTTTTACTAGTTTTTCCCAAAATCGAGTCAACTTCAAAGAGATATGTTTTAGTATGCCAATCATCAGCCCTAATAATAATCAGTTTTTCTTGGCGTATATAAATTGCTTGATTTGTAAGAAAACTAGCTTGAATTAAGTTAATTGTCTCTTTTGCTTCAAAAGTTTCTTCATTAATCCAACTCCAGGAGTATTTAAGTGTATTCCAACCATTAAATTTTACACCACTAATTTTTATTGTAGGAACAATTTCACGGTATTCACCTTTACAAATTCCTATATTACTATCTAAAATAATAACTGGTTTAGAAATGTGCTGAACATCATATGTTTGCTCAAAGTAAGACTTTTCATTATTAGCATAATATGCTTCTCCATAAATTTTGACTCGAGGGTAAACAGGATAACTTTTTACAGGAAACATATAAAGGAAAGTTAAAAAATGACCAGTTCCTTGTGGTATAGAACCATAAGGTGTAAAAAGTGACACACAAGCTTCGTTCAATTTAAATGGATAAAAGCCATTTAAAGAATATGCTTCCCCTGTATTACAATCTAAATATTGTACAATTGGATATATAGTTTGATTAATACTTGCAACTTTATCTACGTGGGTATAAAATTCAGTTTCATAAAAATTGCTTCTTGTTCGAAACGCACCCATTAAGTCTTGATAATCTTCAACAAATAATGAAGTTTTGTATTTTAAAACACCATTGACATCCACTTTCAAATTAATTTTTTTCCAGAGACTCGTCTTAATTAATTTAAAGAATTCTCTAGTGTACTTTGGATTATAATTAGCGTCATTATAAGAACTACAATTTTTTTCACAAAGCATCATATACTGACGATAACTCCTAAAAATTTAGAGTATTCAAAAACTAAAATAATTTAACTAACACTCAATACATAATGATGACAAAACATGTTTATTTAAAAAATGTTTTCTTTTAAATGTTAAAATACAATAAGAAAACAACAATAAAACAATATGGCAATACTGTCTTACATTAATATAAACTTTTTATGTTAAGCTCTTTCTGCATAAACTACCATATATAATACAATTTAATTTTAAGGATACTATGGTTATGACTTTTTTTAACCCCATGCTCCTGTACTGTAGTTTGATGAACTTTTACCTAAAAGCACGAAATAAACTATTATTTGCATATCTTTTTAAAAAAGTTCACCCTGCCATTGAAAAATCGATTTTGACATAAAATCGATTTTTCAATGGCAGGGTGAACTTTTTTCGAAAGATATGCAAACAATAGTTCATTTCATGCTTTTTAGGTAAAAGTTTATCAAACTACAGTACAGGAGCATGAGGTTGAAAAAAAGTCATAACCCTAATGGTTACACTCACTATGATTTTCAAAATATATTTTAATAAGATATATTGTTAATAATTTACTTTTAAGTTTAAACATTAGGTTTGCCAATAATTCTGTTTTACTACATACTTTTTTTAGTAAACTAATAAAATGGCAAGTGGAGATGCTCTACGTTGTTGAAAAAATTAAATAATAATTTATGTGGAAAGGGGCTATCAAAACAAAAAAACAACATTGTGTTGTTGTTTTAAACTATATTTCACAACTATTTTAAACATTAACAATTTTATAACCACTCATAAACTAAAAAGATAAATAAAGATAAAAAAGATAAATATATGCTTACTCTTCAGTTATATAAACGCACTCATATACACCATTTTTAAGCGTTGCCATTACATTGGTCTGTTTACCTGCTAATAAACGATTTCCATCATAAAAAAATGAATGATGGCCGTCTTGAATGGCTTCATTAAAACAACGCAATGGGTCTTCGTTTATTCCATAGTATTGTTTTAAATTTTCAAATGGATGAAAGTATTTATGTTGAAATGGGCAGTAATACTGATACTCAGAATAAATTAATAACGGATGCACTAAAACCATGGAAACAAAATTAAAAAAAAAACGCAAATACTTAAATTAATGCAATAAATAAGTTCAAAACAAAACTATAGAAATATATTTTTTTTCAATAGGAAAAAATAATGAAAAAATGTTTGTTTTATATAAATAAAATAAATAAAATAAAAACATCAAATGAATACAAAAACTCAATATAAAGTGTAAAAAGTATAGCTATGATGGAAGAAAAAAGCTTTAAAATTTGTTTTTTATTTCTATTATTTTTATAGTTTGAGTAGAATCATAAACATCGAAATAATAACCAAACTTTAAACATAATAACTATTTTTGCTTGAAAATAACTGGTAAAGATATTGTAACCATAACACTAAATTACAAAAAACTATAGTAGTATTTGAAAATAACACAAAATATAGTTTATCTTGTTTTTTTTAACCCACAACTTAGCAATATTTGAAAACTTTAGTAGTATTTGAAAATAAACAACACAAAATATAGTTTATCTTGTTTTTTTTTAATGCACAACTTAGCAATATTTGAAAACTTTAGTAGTATTTGATAATAACAAGTATAAGAATCCATATTGCATTTTGGAATTGCATATTAAATACTAAAGGTAAAACAATGGTTCACTTTCAGACATTCTTATTTTTATAGATATTTTTGAGTATAAGTATGAGTGTACCTAAATCAGCAATATGAAGTGATACAAATGCTTGCTGAACGGAATCTGTATAAAACACAGAGGGATTACCACTAACTAGTGTTCCACCACGATACTCAAAGCCAGGATCCATTGTAACAAATGGAACAAGAGAAGGTCTTTCTATTTCACTAATAATCAGAAACTCTCTTATTATTGTATAACTTTTGGCATTAGGGATAGTTACAAAGCATTGAAGTGTTCTTTTATAAAAATTCTTTTCCAAAGAAAGATTAATTGTATTCAATGGGTTGTTAAGATTAATTTTTGTATTATAGATGATCTCCCACCATTGATATTGATTTTGTATTGGATATATTATTTCAGACTTGTTCAAGCATGAAAGATTTATACTTGTTTGTGTATCTGATATGTCTATCAATTTTAGTTGGTAGTCCTTGTCATTTTTTGCATTTCTAGTATAAATGTTTTTCTTTAGAAATGGTTGACCATTTGAATTAAAGCTATCTAAAATTAAATACAAATAAAAATAAAAAAGCTGATTAGAAACAATTTAAAGGAATATAATAGAAAGAAAAAAGCTCATGCTAAATTAATTCTGTTTTATAAACCTAACAACATAAATTTAAAACCAATTGTGTTTGAAATTGCAAAAACAACTTTAACATACATTAAAAAAACATATTTAAACCTTAAATGAATCAAGAAATAAAACCTTATTTTTAATTAATTCTTCCTTATTAACTGTGCACACATATGACTTTCTTAAAGCAAAAAATATATTTTCACAGTCAATGTACATACACTGAGTAGTTTAAAAAAAAAATCATAGTAACAACTCTTTCTTAATCCTTTAACTTCAAGTCACTGCACAGTGAAGCAAGTTGAGCGCAGTAATACCAGGGGGTTAATGGGGATTCACCTCAGAGCTCTCTACCACAACACCACTTCTGCAGTTAGGATTAAACGTAAATTAGTAATTATGTCATGTTCAAATCAAGTGACAAAAATATTGATTTCCAATACCTCAAACTTCTAAAATTGAGTATAGCATTATGGATTAATCTAGGCTTTTTTAGACATCATATGTGATGTAATCTATCAAAATATGATAGATTTGGGGGCTCACATATGATAGATTAATGAGTTTTTTCTGTCTTTATATATAATAATATTATAATTTAGTCTTTTCCATATGTGCTTGTTTCTTGATTGAAATGTATGCTTCAAAAGCCCAAGTATACTATTTGCTTTTGCTACTATGTAATTTACATGTGCATTAGTTTTTAGGTCTTTGGATTTAATAACTCCTAAATCTCTTGTTTTGGTTTTTTTAACTTTGAAAATACATCCATTAGCATTTGTGATTAAGTATTCATGATGTGGGTTATTTTTACCTATATGCATAAACATGCACTTATTGATATTTAGTTCCATAAGCCACATGTTGCACCAAGTTGAAATTATGTTAATACTATCCTGAAGCTCTAATGAATCCTTTAAATGTGTGCTTGGTTTTATGGGTTTTATTAACTTAGTATCATCAGTATAAATAAAACATCTAGTTTCGGTTTCTCTTGGTAAGTCGTTTATGTATAATACAAATAGAGTCGGTCCGAGAACAGATCCCTGTGGTATACCACTTGTTACATTCACCCAATCCAACACATCATGACCCATAACTACCTTTTGCCTCCTATTTGTTAGAAATATATTATATAATATGCATCATTAATTTATTTTAAAGTCTATTTTATAAATTTTGTCTTCCAATTAAGTTTAGGTTGAAGTTTAACTATCCTTCTCTGAATAAATAACATATCTGCAAAAAGTCTTAAAAACATAAAATTTAACAACTTTATAAAAAGAATAAAAAATAAAAAAAAATACAATTGTAAAAAATTATTTTCTATTCTTTGCTGAGTTTATTCTTTGTTGAATATTGGATTATATTGATTATTTGTTAATAGTTATAATGTAAGATGTAAAGATGTAAATCTTTCAAACTATTCCATCTTGATTATTAAAATGCCAATATTCATTATATCAGAGTTGTTAACAAGGCCAAAAATAGCGAGGCCAAAGCCACACGTTACAAGGTCAAGGACAAGGACAAGAGTTTTAAGGTCTAGGCCAAAGCAATTAAGTCCAAAGCCAAAATTTTCAAGACATAGACCAAGGCCAAGGCCTCAATTTTTTGGCCTTAAGGCAAGGCCAAGGCCAAGGACTAACAACTCTGCTTTATATACACTGTATATAAAGCAGAGTTGGGTGTTATATACACCCATATACAGAGTCTTTAACTTAACAACTTGCAAAATCTATCAAGAAGAAATTGTTTTTATTATGTTTTCAAATTAGTTGACATAGCTTGCTAAATACTTTTGCATCACTATGACATTTAACTATCACCCCTAAATTGATGTTAAGCTAAGTAAATAGTAGTGAATATATATATATATATATATATATATATATATATATATATATATATATATATATACATATATATATATATATATATATATATATATATATATATATATATATATATATATATATATATATATATACATATAGAACTTTTATATGTTGTCCGAAAGTTTTTTCCATATTTTGTTGACAAAAAGTAAAAATTAAAATGCAAGACCGGAATGATAGACTGCCTGCCCCAACCAAAGCCTCAGTCGATGTAGCAGCACTCCCTTGCGAGTCAGGCTATAAGATCATCAATGTAGCAACACGCCGCGCATAATTTACAGTAAAAAAAATAAAAATATTTTATTAAAAAAATTAAAAATAAAAACATTTTATTAAAAAAAATAAAAATAAAAACATTTTTATATTGTTAAAAACATTCAGAATTAAATTTGCGTTTTTGTGGTTTTTTTAAAAAACGATTAATTTGTAATAAAATTAATGGTTTTGACTTTCGTCCAACACGCAAATGTTGGACGAAAGTCAAAAGTAATTAAAAGTGACGTATGTGTTGGCGTAAGAATCATTTTTTCCTTATGTGCTTCCCAAATGCAATAAACTATAGAACTATATATATATATATAAATATATATTTAAATATATATATATATATATATATATATATATATATATATATATATATATATATATATATATATATATATATATATATATATATATATATTTATACATATATATATATATAGAACCCTTAGATGTTGTCCAAAAGTTTTTTCCATATTTTGTTGACAAAAAGTAAAAACTAAAATGCAAGACCGGAATTTTCTTTTTTAATAATGATAGACTGCCTGCCCCAACCAAACCCTCAGTCGATGTAGCAGCACTCCCTTGCGGGTCAGGCTATTTGTCAGTCGATGTAGCAGCACTCCCTTGCAAGTCAGGCTATAAGATAGTCGATGTAGCAACACTCCGAGCATGATTTACAGTAAAAAAAATAAAAATAAAAACATTTTATTAAAAAAAACAAAAATAAAAACATTTTATTAAAAAAAATAAAAATAAAAACATTGTTTATATTGTTAAAAACATTCAAAATGTTTTAAAAACATTCAGAATGTTTTTAAAAACATTCTGGTCAATTAAATTTGCGTTTTTGTGGTTTTTTTATATAACAATTAATTTGTAATTAAATTAATGGTTTTGACTTTCGTCCAACATGAAAATGTTGGACGAAAGTCAAAAGTAATTAAAAGTGACGTATGTGTTGGCGTAAGAATCACTTTTTTCCTTCCGCTCTTCCCAAAGCCAACAAACTATAGATCTATATATATATATATATATATATATATATATATATATATATATATATATATATATATATATATATATATATATATATATATATATACCTATAGTAAAGGGCTTAGGTATACAGTTTGTGGTAAAAAACAGCTCTTCTTGTCTGTGATATTTAAACTGACAAAAACTAATTAAAATTAAAAAACCACAAAAACATAAATTAAAAGACTGCAATGTTTTTAAACACATTCTGAATGTTTTTAAACACATTCTGAATGTTTTTAAAAATATTCTGAATGTTTATATATATTTTTTTTTACTGTAAAACATATGCAGAGTGTTGCTACATCGACTATCTTATAGCCTGCTGCTACATGGTAGTGAATGACTGGGGTTGATATTTGACCAGGGCCGGGGCCAGATTTGATAAAATATAGCTGGGGCCGGGTTTGTGACCAGGGCTGCGTAAACAATTATACATTCTAAAGTATATACTTTTTTATTCAAAATTCATGTTATATTTTGTATATATATGCATATTATATTGTATATATTGTATATATAAACATCATTATGATCATCATCATCATCATCATCATCATCATCATCATCATCATCATCATCATCATCATCATCATCATCATCATCATCATCATCATCATCATCATCATCATCATCATCATCATCATCATCATCATCATCATCATCATCATCATCATCATCATCATCATCATCATCATCATCATCATCATCATCATCATCACAATCGTTGTCATCAGGCTTTCCTCTTTTATGCAATTTCTCTAATATATACTATCTAGAGCATTTTCTTTCTTTACCTAAACCTCATTCGTACAATATATGAGGCACTCTCTTTAAGTTTTCTTACTTCTACCATTACCATTTTCTTCTGAAGCTTCTACCTCTCTACATGCTGATACTTAAATTACTTTAATCTTCTTTAACAAACGTTGTCCGATGAGACGCTTTTTTCTAATCTATCTAAGACTGCCTCTTTCTCTTGTCATGTTAGAGTCACATCACACATTCATCTGATTGTCTTTTATTTGGCAAAGACTACACCATAATAATACTAAAGTTTATATAAATATGAAAGGATATTGTTTGCCAGCATCTCAATAAATAGCAAAAATATATGTTTACACTCATAATATGTATGCATAAAGCACATCTTATTCCTTATCTTTAATATTCAAGCCTCATTCTATTGTGTATTTTTTACCATCTTGAGCAGTTGCTTTTTTAAACAGTAATCATTTTTTTCATCTTTTTTACAAGAACATCTCTCTTATAAACAAATATTCTTTTATTATTCCAAGAAGCTAATGTAAAAAGGTCCTGTCAGATGTTAAGCTCTGTTATTCTAAGTTTACTAAATCTTGTTTCTTATCTCAGATGTTAGGATCTAGAGAATTTTGCTAAATCTTCACAGTGTCATTAACTAAAGTAAGTCCAACATTTAATCTCTAATTCATGGGTCTGACTTTTTACTTCTCCCCAGAATAAAGCAGAGTTTTTTGCAAAAAAAATCTTACTCCAATTCAACTCTTGACACTAATGGCAACACTCTTCCTGCCAGTTTTTCAAAACTCTAGAAAACACTTTGACCTCTTTAACTATCGTACAGTAAGTCTTTGCTGTTATTAGCTTTTTTGTATAAAGGTTTTGAGATTAATAAATTATTTCTTTCTAAATGCGGAATTAAAGTTATTCTTGAAGGCCTACACTCCACTTTATTTCAAGTAACTTTAAGGGTATTACAAAGGGTATCACAAAAATCTTTGCTCCTGTAATGTTTCTTATCTCCAATAAAAATCATCATGAAAATTTTACACCTAAAGTACCTCTATTAGCTAAGGACTCTACTATGTAAACTCTTGTCTTGACAAAAAGTCTTCACTTTTTGATTGCTTAGAACAAGTGCTGGTTTTTAATCTGATCTCTCTTCTGTAACAGCCTAAGGCTTGCAGTGGCTTGTGGATTTAAATTTTTTGAGGCAACAAAACTCATTTACTGCAAAAAAATATTGCAATATTAATGGCGTTCCTATATAACAAATAACAACTATTGAATATGGTAAATGTAGTTAGACCTGCTTTATCTGCCAAGCTTGAACCACTCTCCCATGTAAGATTCCATTTCTTTTTTTTCATATAAATAATCATGGTCAATGTTCAAACAAGCGATCATCGCTATTACCATAAACCAAAACTCATTCTTACTTGGCTTCTTATTCAATGCATCCTGTTACTGTATCTGTCCCTTCATGCTATAAAAACTTTTATTGATTCAGTTTTTTGTCCTTGCACATCAAAAAAGCCTTTTAACTTTTCCCCATCTTCGTGTTTTCACTTTTTATAAATACTGCAACTTTTAAAGTCTTCATTTAAACATTTTCTAGTATTTTAACCTATCCTCTATTTTAAAGTAAATCATAGCTTAATAGTGGTTTCTTGCAATCTTGTTAAAAGTAAATTAGAGTTTAAAAATATATAAATATATGCCAATATGTAATAAATAGTAAATGTAAATATAAAATTATAATACAAAAAGTATTATAAAGTTTTTTCTAGCAATGGCTATCAACCTCTGCTAAATCTTATCATTTTGCCTGGGCTGGGTTTGCAAAAAGTCTCATTTTTAGCCAAGGCTGGGGCCCCGGTCACCTACTACTACAAGGGAGTGCTGCTACATCAACTATCTTATAGCCTGAGTCACAACGGAGTGCTGCTACGTCGACTGAGGGTTTGGCTTGTGCAGGCAGTCTGTCAAATAATTAAAAAAAATAAATAAAAAAAAAGGTTTTCGAACTTTTTCCGGTCTTTAAACTAATTTCTTTTAAAAAACATCCTAAAACTGACATTTTATGGTAAAAACTTAAAAATGACCATGCAAGAGTGTATATATATATATATATATATATATATATATATATTTTTTTTTTATTTTTTTTTATTTTAGGTGCCCCAAGAAGTCCTAACGGACTTGTCACAGAGCACCGCGGAAGTGCATTTAACCAGGAAGTTTACGCCTCCTTCCTTACCGTGACGTTACCGTTGCTTATAAAGCAAGCGCTCTAACCACTGCGCCACGGCCGCACATTATTTTATATATATATATATATATATATATATATATATATATATATATATATATATATATATATATATATATATGCATATATATATATATATATATATATATATATATATATATATATATATATATAAAAAATAAAAAAAATACATATATACATATTTTTCTTTATTTTTTTAATCTTATATAGTAGAAATAACTGAATTTTATTCATATAGTAGAAATAACTGAATATATATATACATATATATGGCTGTTAAAAACAGTAAATTTGTTGACCAACTATAAACTTTAGTCATTCAACATTTAAATATTAACCACAACACACTAGAAATTGAATAATTATTATAAATTGTCAATTAGCGATATATGTATATATATATATATATATATATATATATATATATATATATATATATATATATATATATATATATAAATACATATATATATATAATATATATATATATATAATATATATATATATATATATATATATATATATGTATGTATATATATATATATATATATATATATATATATATATATATATATATAGATCTATAGTTTGTTGTCTTTGGGAAGAGCGGAAGGAAAAAAGTGATTCTTATGTCAACATATATATATATATATATATATATATATATATATATATATATATATATATATATATATATATATATATATATATATATATATATATATATATATATATATAGTTTGTTGTCTTTGGGAAGAGTTTTTTAAAAAAACCACAAAAACGCAAATTCAATTGACCAGAATGTTTTTAAAAACATTCTGAATGTTTTTAACAATATAAACAATGTTTTTATTTTTATTTTTTTTAATAAAATGTTTTTATTTTTATTTTTTTTGCTGTAAATCATGCGCGGAGTGTTGCTACATCGACTATCTTATAGCTTGACTCACAAGGGAGTGCTGCTACATCAACTGACAAATAGCCAGACTCGCAAGGGAGTGTTGCTACATTGACTGACAAATAGCCTGACTCGCAAGGGAGTGCTGCTATATCGACTGACAAATAGCCTGACTCGCAACGGAGTGCTGCTACATCGACCGAGGGTTTGGTTGGGGCAGGCAGTCTATCAATTATTAAAAAAAAAAAATTCCGGTCTTGCATTTTAATTTTTACTTTTTGTCAACAAAATATGGAAAAAACTTTCGGACAACATATAAGGGTTCTATATATATATATATATATATATATATATATATATATATATATATATATATATATATATATATATATATATATATATATATATATATATATATATATATATATATATATATATATATATATATCAGGGGCAATTCTAGGAAAAAAATTTGGGCAGTGGCACCCCCGTCTTGACGTCTTTTCGTAAGGAAACTCGCCATTTGTAGTTATTTTTTTGCGAAAAAATAAAATAAAAACAGCATCGAAATATGGTTGGCACCGTGATATGTTTTTATCATTATTAATAATGATAAAAATATAACATATAAACATAGATATACTTTCTCTTTTGATTTAGGTCAACACTTGTATCCATAAGGAAGTGCTAGTATACGGTATACTAAAAATTTAGTATACAGTTTATCAGATAGTATACAGTAAAGTACACGGTAAACAAATTTTTTTTTGGTGAAACCGTAACACAAAATTGTAAAAAAGTTTAAACAGTTTACATAAAAAATGCAAATGTGTTTGTTTTTTATTTAATGTTTTTTTCTGTGTGTTCTCTTATACTATTAACCATTGGTTCAAACATTCTCACTAAATAAATAAAAAAGTTAGTCTTTGATCAAAATCAGCAACCACTTGATAATGGATCATTATCTTGCTACATTAAAAACCCAATTAAAAATAAAAACACTTAAACCATGATAAGTCATACAATAAATATTATATATTAATTTAATTCATTATAATAATATAATAATAACTTAATAATAAATTATTAAGTTATCAAATCAGTCCAAAACAAAATTCACAAAAAAAAGTGAATAGGCATACTAAACTGTGAACTAACTTAAAGTTTACAAGTATATGGTAAAGTATATCATAAAGTTAGTAAACCGTGTTTTGTAACTGGTGATCCCTAGTATCCGTACATTTATACAAAAGTACCGGTAACTGGCGATCCCTAGCATCCGTTGTAACTGGCGATCCCTAGTATCCGTACATTTATACAAAAGTAAAGTATATCCCAAAGTTAGCAAACCGTGTATTGTAACTAGCGATCCCTAGTATCCGTACATTATTACATACATACATACATACAAACATACATATATACATATATATACATACATACGTATGTTTTATGATAACTAATAACATGTATGTATAAATATATATGTTTTTATTAATACATACTATATTAATATATATATATTGGTACATACATAAATATGTATGTATGTTTTAATATATATACATACATACATATGTATGTTTTGTGATAATTAATAACAATATTTTGTTAATTTATTTATAAGTAACTTTAATAAACACATACATTTTGAACATCCATAAATTTCTACTCGAAAACAAAAATTGAGATTATCAGCAGCATCAATAAATATAAATCTTATATGTTGAGCCTCAATCCTTGGATTGAGTTTTTCTCTTTGAGAACCATCTTTTAACATGTTCATGTAATACTGTAACAAAAAAGATTTTAGAGTAGAATTTAAATTTAGTTTATAAAGCAATGCATAAATAGTAAAAATTCTACTCACAACAATATTATCGGGACTAGATTTTATATATCGCCACATACTTTCTTTATAAGCATACATAACTTGGTAACCTGTAACAAGGCAATTTTCAGCAGCGAAAACTCCTTGAGAAGACCATCCATCAATAACACTTAAATACACTAGCTTTATGCCTATAAAGATAATTCATTTAACAAAATCAACTTTTTAAATTACTAAAATCACAACATTGCTGATGCTTACCTTTCTTGATAAAGGACAATTGAGTAATACTAAGAATATTAAGTAGCCATGAATAATAATAAAAAAAATTACTTAGCCATGGAAGATAACTAAGCGAATTTCTAAGACATCTAAAAGAAGTATAGTAATTTAATTTTTGAGAAAATCTTGCATTATCAGGAGGGTTGTTTGTAGAATTACAGAAACCAGTAATCGATTTTGATTCAATATAATATTTACTGCCAGAATTTTTTTCCATACCAAGTTTTTCACAACAATCTAAAAAATACTTGGATTGGAAATATGCTGATTTAAATACTAAATATAATTTTTTTTTTGTACACATTAATTTTTTTTGATTTGTTTACTTATTTAACAAAAGAAAAATAAGTAAACAAAAAATTATTTGAGTGCATATATATGCATATATACAGTAAATTTGTTAACAAACTATATACTTTAGTAACTCAACATTTTATTATTAATCACAACACACCAAAAATTAAATATATATATTATTGATGTGCCAGGTACCGGGTTCGAACCAGGGGACCTGGCAATTTGTCTGTTTTGCCAGGTACTCGGAATCAACCATTTTATACCAGTACCCAGCACCAGGTGTCTTAAAATTTTTTTTTGGTAAACATAAACCTTAAGTGCTGTGAATATTTGTTTTAATGTTACTTTAAATTGTGTAAAAATATTATTAACAGGATTGCTTTTTGTTTGAACTTTTTACTAATAAACTCCTTGATTGAAGTCTAAAAGTATTATGGAGTCAATAACAAAGTCTTATTTACTCAATATAGACAAGTCTCACTTGAAATATTTTTAAAAATATATTTTTGCAAAATAATCATAGCATATTGCAAAATAAAAACTGATTTATTCAAATATAAAATCAGAAACGCAAAATGAAATAATTAGAGAACATGAAGAAAAGAAAAAAAAGTATTTGAATAGGTTCTCTTCATTGCATGAGAGAATTATTTCACAAGAGAATTTTAATTAAAATTGAATAAGTTTGATACTTTGATCCAATTAAGTTAAATACAGTTTTAGTTTACTTAATTGATCTAATTGAGTTCACATTTACAATATTTTAAAGTGAACAACTGTTTACAATAAACATGCAAGATTTCTTACATATTTAATAAATAAATATATTTAATAAAATATATGCATCTCTATAGATATACTATATAAATATACCTCTTAATCTTTTATTTTTCATAACATAACTTTTGATAAATTAGCGCATATTTTAGCAATTATTTAGCAATAAATTACAAAAAATTTATATTATATATAATAAAACAAGTATAAAACAAAAATTAGTTAGCCGGAGCAGTATTTTCAAAGTTAATAGAGTTAACTTTAAATATAGCACTCTTGATGTTTTTGGCATTAACAAAGCCAGAAGGCAAGTAATTCCAAATATTAACAATCCCGAGGGAAAAAGAATATTTACGGACATTGAACTTATAAAGATCTTAAGTGTAAATATAGTTGTTTATTAAAAAGAAACTTGATATATTTAGGCAAACTTAATTAGCGCAACTTAACCAGCATTATTTTGTTCAGTTTAGTTCTATCACAATTCAGTGCTAGAGATTTCACAAGCTTTTATTCCAACTTTTTAAAATAGACCCAGTGCCAGATACCCAGACTCAGTATTTTCTTCTGGGTACCCTGAATCAGGGACTTGACATAAACTGGTTCCGGCACATCTCCAATATATATATATATATATATATATATATATATATATATATATATATATATATATATATATATATATATATATATATATATATATATATATATATATATATATATATATATATATATATATATATATGTATATATGGTTATATGTAAAGAACTATTAAACTGAATTTCAAAACTGTAAACTGTAACTCTCATTAAAAGATAACAGAAAGAGCTGCATAGTCACTATTAAGAAACATAAGCAAGATATCATAAGTAGAGTCACGAAGATTCAGAGTTCATCCAGAGTTCATCCAGGACTCATCATTCTAGGCATGAAACAAAATAAGTTACTAACCCTGATCTGATTTTAAGTATATAAACTATGATGCATCCAATTCATATCAATTTCTTATTTACACGTTTAAATAACAATAACCAAAATCTTTTGTCTGCTGTAATTATAAAAAAACTTTCAAGGCAATAGTAGTAAAGAGTTCGACCACTTACTTGGAAAGTAAAGAGTTTGACCACTTCCTTAAAATAACCTTGTTCATGATTTGTGTTTCAAAGTAATATGATTAATAAGTCAAGTTTTTTTTGTTAAAAATTTTAATAAATAATAATACCTGATTGCATAAATAATGCAAACAAGCAAAAAAAGTTCAAAACTCATACCACAACTGCAACTGTCTTTTACAAGATTGAAGTAATCAAACATAAGATAACCATCAGCACTATTATCTATTAAATGCAGATTAAATAAAGAACCAAGAAGAGTTTCATTAATATTCAGTGCCATTTCCTTCATATCAGGAGTACTAAAAGAAAGATAAAAGCTTGCAACAATTGAATTATATCTTCTTATTTCCACACCAATTTGACCGGTCCGATATTCTCCTCCTATTAGGAAAGTAACTATTGGTACATCAATGACAAAAGCAGGAGATATAAGAGAACCGACATCTGTCAAACTTCCAACACCTGTTGCAGCTCCAAAGAATGGATTGTTTTCATAGCTTGATATCCACCATTTTCCATGAAACCCAGTAGGAAATTTCATACCTGTTCTTAAAAATTTTGGATCACCAAAAGTTGGTTGGTTTTTAAATGCTTTTCCTACTTTTATCCAATTATTTAGATTTCCATCTTCAAAATCATAAACTACACAGCCATTTAAAGTTTCAGTTGGCGTAGGATTTGATGTCTAAAAACAACAGTGTTTAAAAAAAAAACTCTTCAAATGTGAAAAAAATTTATAACTATTGCAATGCTACTATGCACTTTTATTTTTCACTCATTTCTTAGTTACTTTTTATCAATAAAACTCAAATTAGAAACAACTTTATTGAATAAAATAAACTTTCCTAAAAATTCACTTCCAAATAGAAAGTAAAAACTTATGCAAAAAACATAAAAGGAAAAAATGCATAAGTATGAGTAATTTCATAAGTATATGCATAAGTGATTTTAAAAATAAAAACACTAATTTGGCGTGTGAGTTACAGCCAAGCTATAGTAATATAATACAGCCAAGCGTTACGCTTTAATAGAATTATATCAGAACAGCAAAATCTTTTCAAAGAACTGCTAGTTTTAGCGCAAGTTGTGTTAATTTGTGTTAAGAGGTTAAGCAGTGGAAGATATTAATTTGCAATTTAATAAAGCCTTGCAATTTAGTCAAAAATAACTAATTAACAAACCCACTACAAATATAGATGTAGATATATAACGGATAGTGACTCCTTATTGTGATATCAGGAGAGATATCAATAAAATTGTTGTGAAGCATTGGCATATTATTAGAGATGACCCCTATTTAGCAGAAATATTTCCATTGATACCCAAACCTACCTATTTCAATACAGCGTCGCTTAAAGATATTTTAATACATTCAACCCATGAATAATGTATACATACGAAGTTTAGACCATTTTTTATAGATTTTAGTTATTTGATATTTGAATATATTACTATTCTGTTTATTTTTAATATGTCATTATCTTTGCATTAGTCACACATCCATATCTATTTTCTATATATTTTACTTTTTTTCAAAATGTAATAATAAGAAAGATGATAAAGAAAGATATTAAAAATAAAAAGAAGAATTAAATTTGTAACAAAATAGATATTATTTAAAAATAAAAAAAACTTGTGGGTGTATATTATTTTACATCCATATCTACTTTACTGTTTTTTTTAATATATTATATGATATTTATTTATGTTTAGACCATACTTTAGGCTCTACCTGATACCATTATTATGTTATCATTTTTATGAACTTTACCCTATGCCATTATTACCTTATAACTGTTTCATAAGTTTTACCTTATACCACATATAATTATTACCTTTATTCTATACCATTATTTAACTTTTTGATTTTTTTTGTAAGATTACAGTTCCATTATTAACTGTTGAACTATAAGTTTTCTTGGAGCAT
Source organism: Hydra vulgaris (assembly GCF_038396675.1). Taxonomy (NCBI): domain Eukaryota; kingdom Metazoa; phylum Cnidaria; class Hydrozoa; order Anthoathecata; family Hydridae; genus Hydra; species Hydra vulgaris. The sequence goes on from NC_088934.1 coordinate 33,779,430, forward strand.
GTTTTTAGCCAATAGTATTGCAAGTATTTTTTATTCGTTTGACGTCACCAAGTCACTTTGTTATTGTTAGCATATGTCTTCAATTAAGATCTTATATTTCTTGATAGGAGTTTTGTTTTCAGTTTCATGTCTGCCAGCTATGATAATAAGTTGTCCACTTCTTAAATTTTTTATTAACTTATTGAATATGATAAGATACTTATCTATCTTTTTACTTTTTATATCCTAATGTGTATTTACACTAATAAGAATTTTTTTTACACTATATATTACTGTTTATTATTGTTAGATTAATTGGATATACTTTTTGTGCATGTTTGTCTCTATATCCCAATTTTTTCTAAAAACTACTGGTGTTGCCTAAAGGATGGAGTTTCACCTACATTAGTCCACTACTTAATTACAATTGGATCTTACAATACCAACATTTTTATTATCTTTCTACTTTCCCTAGTTAGTTTTTATATGTGTATGTATATATATGTATATATGGATATATATACAACCCTTAGATGTTGTCCGAAAGTTTTTTCGATATTTTGTTGACAAAAAGTAAAAATTAAAATGCAAGACCGGAATTTTTTTTTTTTTAATAATGATAGACTGCCTGCCCCAACCAAACCCTTAGTCGATGTAGCAGCACTCCCTTGCGGGTCAGGCTATTTGTCAGTCGATATAGCAGCACTCCCTTGCGAGTCAGGCTATTTGTCAGTCGATGTAGCAGCACTCCCTTGCGAGTCAGGCTATTTGTCAGTCGATGTAGCAGCACTCCCTTGCGAGTCAGGCTATAAGATAGTCGATGTAGCAACACTCCGCGCATGATTTACAGTAAAAAAAATAAAAATAAAAACATTTTATTAAAAAAAATAAAAATAAAAACATTTTATTAAAAAAAATAAAAAAAAAACATTGTTTATATTGTTAAAAACATTCACAATGTTTTTAAAACATTCTGGTCAATTAAATTTGCGTTTTTGTGGTTTTTTTAAAAAACGATTAATTTGTAATTAAATTAATGGTTTTTACTTTCGTCCAACACGGAAATGTTGGACGAAAGTTAAAAGTAATTAAAAGTGACGTATATGTTGGCGTAAGAATCACTTTTTTCCTTCCGCTCTTCCCAAAGCCAACAAACTATAGATCTATATATACATATATATATATATATATATATATATATATATATATATATATATATATATATATATATATATATATATATGTATGTGTGTGTGTATGCACGTATATAGGTAAGTATATATATGTTTATATTTGTGTATGTATATATGCATGTGTGTATGTATATATATATATATATATTTATATATATATATATATAAATATATATATATATATATATATATATATATATATATATATGTTTATATGTATATATATATATGTTTGTACACACACACACACACACATATATATATATATGTATATATATGTGTGTGTGCATTTGTATGTGTATTTGTATGTATACATGCATGTGTGTATATATATACATATTTCAGTACTTTGTCTTGACTTTATTTGTACACTACTTTATTTCATTGTCATTTAATTTTGTTGTTGATTTTATTATACTTTTAATGTTTATTATCTTGTACCTACATGAACATCTATAGCTTGATCGGTTAGAGTGTCGGCCTGATAATCCATGAGTTTCAGGTTCAATTTCCACTCTGAGCATATTACGTTAAGCATATTACGTTAAGATAATATTTTATCTTCATATTTATTATACTTTGCGCATTGGTTATGATTTTCCATTATGAGTCTGATTATTTTTTTAATATACACTTTACTTTAAGTATCTTTGTTTTGCTCTGAACACCTGTTCAAATCATCTTTTTAATTTAATTTTTTTTATCCTTTCTCTGTTCCTAATTTTTTCCTTATTTCACTTGGGCTTAACAGCTCGGTCTAGTCCTTTGATGCATATTTTTCCATTTCTTTAAAAATAGAAACACTAGGTGGGTGAGTTATGAATAGGTAGGAAAAATAACTGATTGACTGAATCTCAAGCTACAAAAGAAATAATTAAATACAACCTAAGGAAATGATAGGGGTTCAAGACAAACTGTTAAAGCAGGTCAAACAATGTTCTTATTGTGGATCTAAAAAAAGTCTAAAAAAACAGAAAATTAGAAGAGAAAGATCAGATATGTATTCAACAGAACAGAAAAGTATTCAACATGTTTAGAATAAAAAAGCAGTTGTAAGTTAGTCATATAAGTTATCATTTTTCTTGAAATAATAAGTGTCAAAAGGTGAGGTATAAAAGGGTATAAAAAATACGAAGATAAAATATAAAGCTTGAAGTAATATGCTCAGAGCGGGAATTGAACCTGGAACTCATGGATTATTAGGCCGACGCTCAAACCGATCAAGCTATAGATGTTCATGTAGATACAAGATAATAAACATTAAAAATATAATAAAATCAGTAACAAAATTAAATGCATCCTTGCTTTAGCCATAGAAAAACTTACCTAAGAGGATAAAAAAAAATGCGCAAAAACCTTATTTAGAAGGATGAAAACTCAGATTAAAAAAAAAAACCAATTTATTTTTAGGTAAGAAAAAGATTTAAAAAGTTCATTAATCTGGGTTGATTTTGATGATGATCTATCTTGTGGTTTCAAAATAAAAATATTCAGTCATGATTTGCAAAACAAATTAACACCAGAAAGGGTATCCAGTTTTAAAAAAATATTTTAACTCTTCCAAAATCTTATACACAAATAAGAAATGGTATCATGGGAAACTGTCTAAGCAAAGCTTTTTTTGTTTTGCTTTAAAGCATGTTTCTCATATTGCATCAGTTTTTTTACTACACTTCACTATCAAATTTTTAACACAAAATTGATTAATAGTGAAGGTTTATTTAAAACACGCTTCTCTGGTGAGAAACCTGCTTTAAAGCATAACAAAAGAGAAGAACATTTATTAAAAAAAGAAAGTTTAAACATTCTAATTCTATAAAAAAGCCAACAGAACAAATGAATGTGTGCTTTAAAAACAGTAACAGAATAATGTGTGCTTTAAAAACAATAATGTGTGCATTAAAAAACAAACCCTAACCTTGACCAACTTTCATTAAATTTCTAAGCTATCTAATGTGAAAAAACATCCTGGCTATACATGTTTTAACATAAAACTATTAAAACTTGACCTATTGAAAACTATTAAAAACTTGAACTATTAAAACTATTAAAAATTTGACCTGCCAGAATTATTTTTGAGAGATCAAAGTATCATTTTTGACAAAACCTAATTGAAACTTTAGCAGATGCCAATTGTGCTATATATAATGTGCTATATATATGCTATATATATGCCACATAATGTGCTATATATGTGCTATATAATGTGCTATATAATGTACTATATAATGTGCTATATATATGCTATATATGATATACAGTAACAATTTATAGTAATATCAATGTATAGTAATTGAGAAAGATGTAAATAGAAAGACTCAATAAGTCAATAATAAACAAAAAATAAAATTTTTTTTTATGATTACAAACTAAAAATAAAAAACAAGCAGATTTAAAAAAAATTATAAAATATTCTTCATAAAAAATGATCATCAAAACTCATTTAATAACAAACATTTTCTGTTGTACAAAAACATGACATCTAACAACAAATGTTTTCCGCTGTACAAAAAGAGTTGTAAAATGGAAAAGTGGCAAACTAAAATTACTAGCTTTTTTATTGCTATTTCTAAAGAATTAAATGTTTTAACTTTAATTTTTTGTTTTGTGATTCATTTTTTTACAAAGATATTAAAATAAGATACTAAAGCCTAAAATCTATACTTAATGAAATTATGTAATTGACATAAGTACTCCTGGGAAAAAAAAATTTGTCAATTATCTTAAAGGGATCTCCAAGTGTCAAGACAAGTTATTTTAATCTTTAATATCTTAAATAAACATTAGACAATAAAATTAGAGATTAAAGTTACCAAAACAAATTATTTATTTGTTTATTCTTTTTTTTAATTTCTCCATCTTATTTCCATTTCTAGACTTAACATTAGACTTTCTACGTAGTTTTTTTTTTATTATAAAAATATCTGGTTTGTTTAATAAATGGTGTATTCAACAATTTTTTAAACAACTAAATTACGTACAAGCTTGGGTTTTCCCTTTTGTTTTTATTTTATACCTAACATATTAAAAAAAAAGAAAAGCCCAAACATTAAAATATAATTTAACTTTAACAACAAGACTTAATTTTATTGACATCAAAGATAAATGCTTTAATCAGAACAGATATCTTTTGAAATAAAAAATGAACAAGTGGGTGGGAGGGGGTTAATGGAGGTAATTACTACCCCTACCCCACGATTCCAGAAAAATTTATCAATTAACAGTGCTGCAACATAAATTTTAAGTACCGCTGTTAAACATCAATGACCATATGCAACATGTAATTATTCACAGGAAATAGTCATTTGTTACCACATTTGCCTCATACTTTCAAGAGTTATAAGTCACTCAGTCACATGCTTTGGTTAGTGCAATAGTGACAACTTCTAACTACAAGTAAATAAAAGTAAAGCAAACATGAATAGCAAATGAATTATGTAAAATTTCATACAAAATAAAATAAAACTATGCAGATAAATAGATATCGGAATGTACTACATAACTGATTCTAACAAAATATTGTTTATTTAGCAATGTCATGGCAGCTAAGTATGTCAAATATGTTAACTCTATCTACAACACTTGTATTTTCTGTTTCAACAAAGAAATACCCAACACATCCATAGAATAAACATTCATTCATTTTTAATAAACATTCATTTTTACAAAATGTTTTTCATTATATTTTATAAAATATCTTTTATAAAAGATATATTAGTTTAAAAATAACCCTGGCGGTTGACGAACCAATAATCAACCAATTGACGAATAAATATTGTTTTATTTTTAGTTGTATTACAATTATTTTTTAGAATTAAGCGAAAAATTATGCAAATTATTTTCTGATTGTTGCACAAAAAAACCTTTAAAAATTCCACAAAGATATCAGTCTCCAGATTGTGGTATATATTATAAAGAACCAAGAAAAAATGGAAAAGCTTACACTAAAATGACAACTTTTATTTTATTCATATGTCATATTTTGTTTTAATCAAAAAAATATAGCCCAAACCTTTTTTTTAAATATTTTCTTAAATATGAACTTGTTACAACACTTGGGAATCTCCACAATTAGCATGGATCCTGATAATGTCAACCTAGCTGATCTAAAAACACCACTTATATGGGGGTGATAGCATACACATCAAGGTATCATGTGATGCAAAACTTGAAATCTTTTAATTTTGTCTGCAGAAAATAATTTAATTTGAATGTTCAAATTAGGTGAAATTTTGACTTTATAGAGTGACAATAAAAACACCCGTAAAAGGAGAACCACCTTTCTCATTTTATAGGTGTTTTTATTGTTTTAATTTTTAAGGTGCAAATGTATACTACATTTGCACTTTAAAAATTGGTGCAAATGTAGCATATGGATAAAATTTCAGCTGGATTGGTTACCTGGTTAAGGATTTATGGCAGTTTTAGTTTACATTTTGTTAGTTTTTTGCTACTTTTACCTCAAATACATCAAAACCAATTAATGTGATATTCTGTCACTATTTTTAAAATAATGGTTACATAAGTGTTCTACTATGTAATATCAACAACTTTTGTTATAGTTGTTTTACTCCTATAACTAAGTATTTATTTGCTACTCAAAACGTAGTTTGACTTGGCTTATGCATTGCATGAAAATATCAGCATTTTCTAAGGTATAAATGCATGAAAATGTTAGAAAAAGGTTAAATAGCTTTTATAAAGATTACCTACATAAAAAAATTAAAAAAAAAATTAGATAAGATAGCTAAAATAATTGAAAAATAAAAAGTTTGGAGGGCCATCTGGAGTTTGGAGGGCCATCTGGAGTTTGGAAGACCATCTGGGGTTTGGAGGGCCATCTGGAGTTTGGAGGACCATCTGGGGTTTGGAGGGCCATCAGAGGAAAATCTTATGAAAGGGAGAATAGCACTTTAAAGAGCAGTACAAATCTTTTGTAGGAATGTGTCATCAATTTTATGTAATTATTTCCTTGATATTAATCATTTGTAATAAATAATATTTGTAAGTGTGTATCCAATATAAATTCTGTAAAATTTTGTAAATTAAATTTTGTAAAAGGATTAGTTTGATTTAGTAAAGTTGGATTGCCATAATGCCAAATCAAGCAAAGGTTCAAGATGAAAATCAAAAAATTTGAGTGTTTCCTCTGTCTGAAAAAATGTTTAAGACAGCATATTGAACCAACTATACAAGACATGGATTAATATCAATGATTTTCGGGTACCACAAGGACTCTGCAAATTGTGTAGAAGAATTTTTCGCAGGAAACAAGAGAGTAAAGAAGTTTTACTCACTCCTTTGTTTAATTTCAATTTAATAAAAGTGAGACCTGAACCAAGAGGCACGATGTGTTATTACCTAGTCAGCCAAATTGGTCTTTCAAAGTTGCAAGAAAAACATCCTCTTGAAGAGCAAAACACGAAAGAACCAAATGTATGCTGAACATGCCTCTGTCATTAAGGAAAAGGTTTGCTTCACCAATCCTCTCAAATAAAGTTCAGGGAAAACCTTCAATCTTTAGCAGCAAAAGATCCCAGAGCAGCTGAACAAATTGTATCTAGAGTTATTTCCAATAAAGAATTATCCCCTAAAGGAACTACTCGACTTGATAAAGCATCTGGCGAGCCTTCACTTACAATTACCCCTAGTAAATATTTATATATTAAATAATTTTTACATATTTATTCAAAGAAAATCTTGTAAAAAAGAGACAAGACAAATAATTTGAAATTTTTAAACAAACTTTCTGAACAAAGTTCAATATTAAGATAAAATATGTATGTTTTGGTTTCAGGTCAAAGTATTGCCTAGCCACTATTAAGCGCTCCAAAATTTACCTCTCTAGCTCTTGTAAATGTACAATTAAATACAGGACTATCAAACAACCGATTAAAGTAACAGGTTAGAACTGTGAACCAAACATAAAGCATTAGTAGCCTGACAATGTTCTGATTTTGGAAATAATCCCACCAATGGAATTGAATCTACTTATAGGTGTTGTCAATCATCTATTTAAGATAGTTAAAACTGCTTGGATAGAAGCTGTTAAGTGGCCAGCTACCCTCCACATTCAATTGAGCCCGTATCATGGGTGCCAGTTTGAGGGAAATGAATAAAGGAAGCTTGTTAAAAATGTGGATGCGCTCCAGTAGCTTGCTAATACAAACTTGGTTCTTAACATTTTTCACATAATTAAAGCACTTAAAAGTTTCAATTTAGTTGTAAAAGCTTGCTTTAGATTTATCCTTCAGACAGATTTCGCTGAAATAATTGAAAATTTTAAAAGATGTTACTTAATGATAACTATTGCAAGCGTAACACCAAAAATTCACACTGTCTTCTACAACATAAAAAATTTCATCAGCTGCAAAGGTTCCCTCTTGGGGCCCTATAATGAACAGACTGTCAAAACTGTCAAAAAGGAAACAATAATCATCCAGAGTACAAAGAAAGATTGTTATGTTGTATAACTGATCTGAACAGTAAGCATCTTTAAAGAACTGCAACCATAATTTGATTTATTGGAATGGGCAGCAAAATATCATAGCTTACGGTTTATAATAAACATTTTAACCATTTTAATTCTTAACTGCTGTTAGTAATTATGAATTTTAACATTGTATGTATTGAAGAGTATTTGAACTAAAAGAGTATATAATCTATTTTGAATAAATTTTTGTTGAGAAAATCTAACCATGTCTTACAATTAAATCAGATGCTATTTGATGGTAATATAATGTAAAAAAATAGGGTTTATATAGCTATTTTTTCACTTCATTTTGAAAGTCAATGTATTTAAAAAGGTTTCAAGGGCCAATAAAAAATTTTTTAACAGAAATTTCTATTTTTTTTTTACCAACTGATAGTCTTTTTGCCAGGTTTTAAAATTTTTTTTGCATTTTGGTAGTAGTTTATACATGAAGAAATGTTGAAATATTTGCATTATGCATTAGCCAATTCGAACCAAATTCAAAAAAAAATCAATATTTTTGTCTATGGAATAAAAATGGTACATATAGCAATAAAACAATTATAATAAAAAATTGTTAATATTACATAGTAGAACACTCATGCTACTTTTGTTTTGAAAATATATTGGAAAATATCACAGTAATGGGTAATGTTTTGATGTCTAAGTAGCAAAAAACAAACAAAATATAAACTAAACTGCCATAAATCATTAACCAGTTAACCAATCTGACTTAAATTTTATCCAGAGTATGGTGTGGTCATATGCTAAATTTGCACCAATTTTTATCAAATTACATGTAGTGATTCTCATTCTACAGGTATTTTTTTAATGTCACACTATAAACTCAAAATTACAATTTGAAAATTCAAATTAAAATATTTTCTGAGGACAAATTTAAAGATTTTAAAATTTGTATCACAGGGTACCTTGATGCGTACGCTATCACCCCATACAAGTCGCCTCATAAGCGAGAAGTTCCAATTTTGATCCCCACCTGGTAGTACCGCTCTCAACTTATTTCTCCGAGCAGCGACCTTGTTTTTCAAGGTTCAAGTTTTGGAGTTATAGAGTTGAGAGAGGGTTGTAACCACAAAAGTAACCTCCTAGACTGTAGTGGTCTTCTCGGCCTTGGAGAGGTGAATAATTAAAAAAAAAGGGGTGTTCTTGGGTCAGCTAGGTTGGCATTAGCAGGTTCCGTGCTAACCGTGTCCCTTTAGTTTGTTTTTTTAATTTATAAAGGAAAAACAAAAAGTAAAAACATTTTACTTTTTTGATTTCTTTTAAAGTTAAAACTAAGCAACATGTTTTTCCGGTATAAAAAAAAACTTGCAAAATCTACTTAATTGTACATTTATGTGTTTTTGCAGCACAAACCCTGTAAACCTCAACCTTTAAAGTTTTATTTCAGACTTGTTTGTAATAATTTTAACCGATAAATGATTTTTTGAACCTTTTTTCAATCTTCCTCAAGTATCATCTTTTCTTCAAGTTAGGGAATGTCTATAAATTAACACTTATTAAAAACTATAAGTTAGAGATCATTTGCTCTTTTATTCAACAATTTTCATTAAAAATAATGAGTAACTTAACTTTTGGTTGAATTAAAGGCCTTGTTAAGGAAAAACATATTCTTTTTTGTTTTTTAATTAAATTTAGCATTGAGTAATATATGAACGATCCCTTATTTTTATGTTTCCCTTAGCTTATGTGCTTGGTACAGGATTAATCATATTCTCATATCCATTTTCTTACTACATCATGTATAAAAATTCTGCACTTTCTAAATATAAAAATACATTAAATTCTTATGGTATTCTGATGGTAAAGTATTGTCAATTGATATATAGTAGATTGCTAAAGTGTTTAATTGTAAATATAACTTTGCTAAGACATTAAAAAAAATCTTTTAATTTGTTTTCTGATTATTTCATGGAAGCCATACAGTTGATAAGGCTACTAATTAATTGTTCTTTTTTTTATAAATTCTTAAGGGTAGCAGCATTATATAGAGCTTTTTTGTGATATTTTTTCTGGTTATGTAAAGCTAAATCACCTTAACTGCCACATATTTTCAATCATTTATTTACACACTTTATATGTAAAACTCACATTCAATATTTGTTAAATTTTTGGTTATGGTTTCTTAATTTAAAAAAACTTTTTCAAACTAAAAATGGGTACCAATACCCACTCAAATAAACAGCAGTCTGTGCAACAGATACTAATACATGATTTGCATGAAATGTATTAAACTTTTTTTAAAACTGGTTTTGGCTGAATATTAAATTGTAACAAAATTTTTCGCAAATTTTTTAAAGTCATTAAAGTAAAATTAAAATCAAATTAACGTTACCAATTAAAATTAACGTTAACAAATTTTAAATGCTTTTAATATTAGTACCCATTGGGCTAAAAAATTATCAACAGTTTGGATATGAGTACATTTTTTGTTTTGAAAAAATTTTGTTAATAATTTAATTAGAAAACCTTCACTTAAAATTTAATTTAAAATTTTTTAGCAGATAGCTAAATATAAGCAATTATGTTGGATACAAACATTTCAATTTCAAGTAAATTTAAAGTATTTTGTTTTTTAAATTGATTATTTAAAAACACTCAAATACTTTTTTTCAAAGCAAAGCAAGCCAGTGGAAACGCCTTCAAAGTCTATTAAACATGCTATAAATGAAGCAGGACCAAGTACAACGACTACCAGGTACTATCCCTACTACTCAAAAATATCAATAAGTTCAAAGTTGTTGATTAAAAAAACATTTTGAAACTTTTAAATGGCATACATATAAAATATCAAAAATGTTTTGTAAAAATTGTAACTTTTTCAAAATTTGTTGAAATTCATAAAACAACATCAATAAATATATTGAATAAATCAAATTTAAATATTAAATTATTAAATAAATATTCGAAACAATATGATAAAGAAGTTAATTTAGTTGTAAATAACCAGAATAAATATCAAAAAGAAACTTTACAGAATGCAGTCAGCTTTATTAGGATTTACAAAGACCCTACAACTGATATTAGGAATATGTTGAAGAGTAATAAAAAGAAACACAAACTAGAGAACAAAGATTAACACCAAGTTAATTGATTTTCTTGGGTGGCAAAATATCTCTTTAAGAAGCAACCAGAACAAAAAGAAAAAATATCAAATGGAGATAAAAAAAGAAAAACTATCAACAAAAAAGTTTAGGTGGAGAAGCAGATTGGAAACCATGATTTTGCCAACAATGTAATGTTAAACTTTTTTTTTTTTTAATAAATAATAAAATTACATAAAACATTTATAACAATGATATTTGTGATTTTTGTGTTTTACACACTAATATGTAATAAAAATTTTAATGCGAAAAAAACAAAAAAAACAAACAACTAAAATGAAATTACCATTAAGCCATTTTTATAACCACCATATTGAAAGTCTGAAATGGCATAATCATCACGACAGCCAAACAATTCATACTTTTTAGGATGAAAAAACAATTCGGTAGATGCGACTTTACGCAAAATGCTTATTCTATCTGCAACTATTTCTGGATCAAAACGACCAAACGCAAATCCTTCAAAATCAAAATTGTGTTCTAGTTCTTTGACTGTGTATATCTAAATAAAAATATTTTAAAATTTGATTTAAAAAAATAAGACATCTTGATTACTCTTTCTAGTAAACAATTTGCAGTCATTAATTGTAATTGATTTTTTTATTAAATAAGTTTACTCAACAACTATGACACCTCGTAGTAATTATTGTAGCCTGATTTTTTACATTATGTGAGTTTATTTGCAAGCTAATTACAGTCTGCAAAATCCGAAGAACTTAAGGTTGGCATAAAAGTACTATCCTACGCCAGGTCAGCAACATTTTGCTTCTGATTTTTTGCATCCTGTTATGAAAGAGTAAATGATTAATTGGTTATATGAGCATAGCTGTAGACAATAATATATTAAAGAATGTAGCAAAAACACTTTATTTATGAATTAATGATTTTTTGGTTTCAAAAATGGCAAGTCCATAGTTCAGTGACAGATCATGCGGAGAGATATTCTTAAAAAAATTTTTTTCTATAACTCAAAAATAATTTTTTATTACTCTAAATCAATCTTGAATTCAAATTTTATAATATAAATTAAATACAATTGTATTAACATAACACTGACGAATAGGAAAAATTAAAACATGAGTTCAGTGACGCAACACGGTAAAAAGTGCTTTTTTATCAACATACTTTTAAATGGAATTTTTGCTGAAATTTTAATTCTTGCTGGACTGATTAGATTTTTTTGTTGTAATTTATTCATTTGGCAATAAGTTTTTCATATCGTTTTATTATACAGAAAAAAACTATCAGTTCAGTGACGCAACATTCAGTGACAAAACAAAAAGATGGAATTAAAATCATTTAATAAGTGTTGTTATTTTGTAATAAATTTTAATTATACTCACGTTATCATTCTGAACATAAAAAATGTGATTTTGATATATCTTTGATTTTTCTTGAACAACTTGAAATAGAACTGAATCCAAGTTCATTTTTTTGTAATCTTGTGTTGCTTTCTGACATTAATTACAGATATTTGAAAATCTTGTAATGTTAATGCAAAATCTGCTGACCTGATCTCAATTTGACTAGATTTAACTCTCAAGGCTGTGATTCGCTCAACAGTAGTTCCAATTCCGTCAACCATTCCTTTTTTATGCATTGCTGCAAAGAAATGCCAAAAGAATTTTTTCTGAAAATGTTTTTCAAACACAATCATTGCAGCCATAATGCTTTTGTTTTTGAACTGAGAAGTGGCATTATCACTGAACTACTTCTTTGATTAGATCAGGAATAAAGTGAAGGATTTTGTCTGTATAACTGAAGACTTTGTATGATCAGTTGAATCAGAAACTATGGCAAATATTTTTAACTCAAAGTTTTAGGCTGCAAGAGTCATGATAAAAACTTGATTTTGACCAAAATAAGCCGTATTTTGATAGAAACACTTTGCGTTTTCAGCCCAGTCAACTTGGATTACCGCAATTTTAGAATTAATACTCATCGAAACTTCCTTTAGTTTCTTAAAAATTGTTGATTGGTTTTTCTTTACAAACGCGTGTTTAACGAACTTATCACGCATCGCTGATACGTGTTGGATGAGTTCTGTAACAGTAGAATTTCTTGAGATTTTTTCGATGATTGCATATGTTTTAGTTTCAGGCTTCCTCCACACGTCCCAGAATTCTTCGAAACCAAATGTATTAACAGTTTGCAAGTGCTTATTGAACTGTTTCATACCTTTGCATGCAACACATTTATCATAGGCGCAATCATATGAGTACTGTTCACAATCAAAGTTATTTATCATTTCAGATCCAACTTTGCTTGAAAACGCTTGAATTGATTTTTTTAATGCATCTAAGGCAAATCGCATATTTTCATGCAAACTACAAACACAAACATTAAGCGAAAATTTTGCAACAGATTTCACATTGCGTGAACAAAGGTAACATTTGCGATTTTCCAACTTATATGTGCCGATGCATTTATGTACTGATGCCAACTTTTATATGCTAATGGCAATTTTTATGTGCTAATTGCAAATTTTCAACTTTTATGTACTGATGCTTTTCTTTGAATAACTCGAAAGCTTATTTTAGTGTATAGTATAAATGACATTTTGAAATATTATTTGTTTTTCTGTCAGATAATTGAATTCGAGCAACATCTTTTTTGTTTAGTGATATTTGGGAAACTTTATAAAAGTTTACAACTTAGTGCTTTTAAAACTTTTTTCCTCTTTTTTAAACGCTTTTAAAAGTCTTAGTCTTTGAGATTGATTTAAAAGTTTTCTTTTTAGAGAGCGACTTTTTACAACTCTTAATTTTGCTTTAGCAGCATAAGCTGCTTTTTTATTAGGATCGGCTTTCAATTTTTATCAATAACTCTTAAATCTTATTCTGGACATATCTTTCTTTTTATCAGCATTCCGAGAAACATAATTAACTTTGCATTCTGCATTATGTTTTATTCTTACTTCTAATTTTGATTCCATTTCTTAAAAATTTACAACTTTATAAGAAAATCCCAACATAAATCCAATAATTTACAAATATTTATTAATAACCCATCACAATACTAAAATGCAAAATTTATTCGATGAAGTTTATTTTCAAAGTGTAAAAGTTTTTTTACTCAAAACAATAATCTCAATGATTTTTTCTAAACAAAAATATGGATGTGTTTTGTTTAAAATGTTGCAACAACTTGCCCTCAAATTTTACCCACTTTTTCGACATTCATCAAATTTATCTATTCGGCTCAAATATTTTCTTCACAAAATTTATTTTAACAATAATTTTAAGGTGTTTAAATTACAATAAAAAAAAAAGAAAAGTTTTTTGAAAACAGAAAGTTTTAAATACGAAATTTATCTCTTACATTGTAGAAACAGTCAAATTTTTTTAAAAAGTTTTATAGCTTATTTACTACATATTTATTAGTTTTTAGATTGACGATAAAAAAATTTGTTTACATTAACTATCTAAGCCAAAACTTTCCTATTAAACGATTTTAAAGCTTAATGACATAATATTACTATTAGTTACGCTAAAAGAACAAATGTATGAATAGTAAATTTTATTTTAATGAATTGATGACCTTGCTATACTTGATACGAATGGTTTGGAGCCAAAAACCAAAAAACAAAAACTTTTGTTATGTAACTTATCTGAAAATATTTGATACATAAATAAAAGTGTTAGCATTTAATAACTGAAAAATGCAATAAAAATAAATTCAAAAAGAAGTTTTAATAGCCAAAATATTTCTTATAATGAAAAAAAATAAATAACTGAAAATGAAAATTTTAAAGAAAACTGTTTTATAAGTTTAATGGAATTACAATTTATGGCAATGTTTTAATAGTAAAGATAGAATCCAGACTGTGTATTAACGAAAAAGTTTTTTTCTTAAATACACAGAAAAACATCTTTTTGCTTTCAATTTTTTTTGCTTATAAAAACGGCTACCGTAATGAAGGAACTTGAGAAAATTTTTTTTATTTAAATGAATCTTGTATATCTTGATAAAACACTTTCAATAAATAAAATATAATATATATATATAAATGTATGTATATATATAAATATATATATATATATATATATATATATATATATATATATATATATATATATATATATATATATATATATATATATATATATATATATATATATTTATTAAATGTCATAGTCAAGCAAAATATTATTATTGTATGCCATAGTAAAGCAAAGATAGATTGCCTTTTGTATCTGCATTGCTGTATGCCAACTTGAATTTTGCGAGCTGTAATTAGACTAAACTTCAGAAATTCCACTGCATAATTTTCAGCAAGATAAATATATTGCACCTAGATATTACCTGCCAACTCTTCAACCTATAAGTTGATGCATGCCAAGCTCTTCAAGTTCAATTGTAAATTAAAAAGGAAGTGCTTTATAAAAAATAATGAATATTTTAAATGAGTATTCATGAAAATGTTCTTAATTCTGTTCAAACAAAAAAATGTTTTATAAAATAAAAAGCAGTGATGTGAAACACAAGAATAATCACAAAATATCTAAACAAGTTGACACTTTTATTTCAATAAAGTAAAGTGAAACAGATAGTAAAAAAAGTCCATTGTAATTTTTAACTTGATCTTAGAACTGTAATTATTACTTTTATTTATAAACAGCTTGCCAAAATGTCTTGTTTTGCCCCAAAAAAATTTATTAAATCTACTTTTCCAAGACTCCAGAGGATTTCCAAAAACTCTAGAGGGGTCACTATAATTGAGGAGGCTATTCATTATTATTGTTTGAATTTTATTTGCAACTTTCTTCAACCCTAAACACCAAATATTTAATGATATTAAACAACATCTCTGCACAGAGAACCATGTTGAGGATGGCGCTTCTAGAGAAGTTGGGTGGATCCCAATTAAGAAGTTTGAGGGTGAACCTCAAACTTCTAGATTGTGAGCCAAGTGTTCTACCACTAATTGCTTAAGTTCACATCTAAGACTGATTCAGAAAAAAAGAAAAACTATCAAAAAAAGACCTTTATACTCTTGTTTATAGAAAAATATTCAAATTGCATGTATTACAAGAATTTTAGCAACTATATGGAAATTGACCAACATGACCAGAACTTATCCAACACTATGTAGCAGATGATATATTTTGTAAAATAAAACTAGATATATGAATAGTTTTTTTTGTGTGCTTATATTGCTGCTTGAGATGTTACTGATTCTGCTATCTTTTTTAAACAAAATTTTTACCTTTTACTATCCTCCTTAAAAGCTATACTCTTTGATACCACATAATATCCAATCAAGCAGTAAGTCTGCAGTTCAACATTAAAGTATATACTCTTTGATAACATAAAATATTTGGTTCAACAGTAAGTCTGCAGTTTATTATTCTATACTTTTAAAGTAAAATATTAACAACTAAATACATGGGTACCCTGAAGTTGAACTAAGACCTTATATCATGATCCATAAAATTTTTTTTTGATTTTAAAAGTAGTCCATGTGCACATTCCAAAACTATCAAAAGGTAAATCATTTTTTGATAGGTTTTTGAGAAATCTAAGCTTTAAGACTTGTTTTAACTAGAGGTTAATGCCCCTCTGACTCACTTTAAGATCCCTGCGAGTGAATTAAATAGTTCTATATAATTTGTTTGGTTGTTTGATCTAGTGGATTGACACTTTGAGGATTGTTTTTAAAAATATAACTTCTGATAACAATCTAGACATTTTAGTCTAAACATTGACTAATTTATCACTTTTTAAAAGTTAGCTTTCTTTTTTATTGAAGAGGATAACATAGATCTACAGGAATACAATGGCCATATAGGACCAATGCTTGCTCAGTCCGATCCCTTAAACCTCTACTCAAAATGTTTAATATTATTATTTTTATATTTTAAAATTTAAAAAGTTATCAGTTAATTTTCTAAATATGCACTTACCAAACTTTCCTCCTTTCATAACAATAAACTCTTTAACATGATGCTCCACTATATTAACTTTCAAAGGAATATTTGAACCGTGATCTCTGAAACTTTGTGAAAATCTTTTAATATAATCAGATTAGTTTGAATTTAATGTTTTCCCAAAACACCCATGAACAACAACGCTAAAGTCTCTCAAAGCTTTCATATATTTACCACCAATAATATTATGCTCATCCAGATAAATTTGAAAGCAATCAAGTTTTTTTTTAAACTCATTGGATCCATTTCCTTCTAACCTGTGCTTACCTTGATAAGGTACTCTGGCAAGATAAATTGTAGATAGATAACTATTTACAAAATAAAATCCTTGATTAGTGTCCTCAAACAATTATTTTCAATTATTTTGAGAAATTTGTCTAATATGCCTAGCAAAATATGTAAGCCTGGTATATTAACAATTTCCAAGACCTTTTTTGTTACATTTCCAATCAATGAAGGAGGATTAACTATGTTACTAAAATTTTTAGCTTTTGCAATGTTTCCTTCAGCAGCCATCCATTTGTTATACCACTCACACAGAGAAGTTAAAGAGTATGACTCAGCTCTCAGCATATTTGGCAATTCTGTTTCACAAAATGGACAAAAATGCTTCAAAGCTGCTGACTGCTTTTCCAACCATCAGGAGAAAGAACCTTTAGATCTTCTGAAATAGAGTAATCAAGAGAGTTAAGTTTTATTTTATCCAATAACATTTTTATGTTTGCATAATTTTCATCAATAGAGGGTAATACTGCCAAAACTAAAAGTTTTGTGAACACTAGTATACTTGAAATTTTTAAATCCATACTCATCAGAACATTTCTTTTCACTTGAATGTACTTCTAGTTCTGGCTTTAATGTAATTGATAAATTAACCTTAAGATAGCCTTGCCCTCCATCTACCCCAATCTTAACATCAACATTCTCTGGTTCAAGAGATCTATGTCGCAAAACTGTTGCAAAAAACTCATCAACATTATTGCAAATTATACCAGGAATAGTTCTTTTAATACACTAAATAATAACAAAACAACTTCAAGTCCAAGGATGATGATTTATTTTAAATTATCAACTTTCAAATTAATCAAATATAAAAATATAAAATTAAAATGTAGCATAGAATAATATTTTATTATAATATATTACTATTATAGAACTTTTTAAGAAGCTGAATATCTCTAGGTAAAGTAAAATACTATATATATGTATGTATATGTATATATATATATATATATATATATATATATTTATATATATATATATATATATATATTTATATATATATATATATATATATATAATTATATTTACACAAATATAATATATAAATATAT
Source organism: Hydra vulgaris (assembly GCF_038396675.1). Classification (NCBI taxonomy): domain Eukaryota; kingdom Metazoa; phylum Cnidaria; class Hydrozoa; order Anthoathecata; family Hydridae; genus Hydra; species Hydra vulgaris. The sequence continues at coordinate 33,797,463 of NC_088934.1, forward strand.
ATATTTATATAAATATATTTATATATATATTACTTATATATATATATATATATATATATATTTATATATATATATATATATATATATATATATATATATATATAATTATATTTATATAAATATATATATTTACACAAATATAATATATAAATGTATATATAATATATAAATATATATATTTATATAAATATATTTATATATATATTACTTATATATATACCACTTATTAGTTATATATATATATATATATATATATATATATATATATATATATATATATATATATATATATATATATATATATATATATATATATATATACTATTTATATATATATACCACTTTTTATTATCTCCAGTATCCTGTTTAGACTGAATCAGCATAAGCTCAGTATCAAACAAAAGCAATAGACTTTTGTTTTCTTCTGTTAACTTTTTAGAAAAACAAGGCTCAACAGATTTTCTTCCTCCATTGACTCGTATAAATAGGGCAATTTCTAACATCTTATTGTCACTGTAAACTTGATACAATGTTGAAAACAATAAATGATTTTTAAAATAAATATTTTTTGAATTTAGTAGTAGACAATCTATACTTTGTATGAAGTTTGCTCTGTAGTTGTTTAAGTTTAGAGTGTGAAAAGTAATGTGTTTTTGGTTCAACTAATCCAATAGAAACAACAAGCTTCTTAGGGCCAAAAATGTTATTTTTCCATCATGGGTTACTAAATTGTTGATTGTGGTTGATAAAGTATTTTCTTTAGTAACAGGTGAGGTCGATTGAACAACATGCATCAAATTCCATTGCTTAGCTAACTTTGTGCGAGGATGTTTAATACCTTTTCCTATTAGTTGAAAACACTTCTGCAAAGAACAAGATTTTCATTGATAGTCAAAAAATTCAAATTACTGTGACTTTGATCAATATTAGCAAAAGTTTTACGCAATACCATTGGTGGAAAAATTGCTGTTTCAGTACCATTTTTACGCCCATTAACACAAATAAAACACTCACATTTCCCACCTCAAACAACTCTAGTATTAAGACCTAAAAGTAATAAGAAGTTATTTTTTTAATGCAAACAAAATATTGTTTATAAGCAAAACAATAATAATGAAAAACATAGTTGGTCTGCCCATAAACTTACCTTTGTACTTAGGTCGAGTGGTAAATAAAAATCTTATTGAATCTGTTTTCTCTAAACTCACTAGATTTTTTCTGCAATTAGAACATAACATTTTAGGTAGATCAGGGTTTTCAACAGAGTAGTTTTCCCAAATAAATCTCTTAATAAGATTTTCATAATTTTTCCTTGTTTTGGACCTGGTTTATTGCATTTGGTTTGAATGCATCTTAAATCATTACTTTTTCTCGTACAGCATATGCAAAAGCATTTTAAAAACTCGTTATGATCTTTAGCAAAGTACAGCATTCTTATTCTATTCTTGAGAAATTTTCTATAATTAATTATTAATTATTTTTAATTGACTCTTAAATTTGAGGTAATATAAGTTATTTACTTAATTTATAAAATAAAGTCGCTCTTATTTCTAAAATGTATTTATAAATATTGTTAAAATCTTTTAAAGAAACAACAACTATAAGCCAATTGGAAACTAATAAATATTATTATAGCCAAACGCGCTGCTGCAATTACAGAAAGTAAACAACTATAATGTCTGACCGAAAAATATTATTTTAATACGAAAAAATCATTATTTATAAAACTTCTTACTAAGTTTTCTTAAAACCAACAAATGATTTAAATTTTAATAAATTCAGAATGTTTAAATGTACAACTTTCAAAAACAAAAACAAAAATTTCATAAGACTTAATATAAATCACCTCCAGGGTACCCGTGAATAGTTTACATGAATATTATAAGGTAATATTGCAGTAGCTTGTTATGTTAATTATGTTGTACTTATAGAACTAGTTAACTTATAGAATTAGTATACATGAATACAATTGGGTAATATTGCAATAGCCTGTTAAGAAAATTGTCAGTGTTTCAGTTAGGAAATGATTATAAAAGAGTAGTTAAACTTTCATTTTTGTGTTTAATAGACTAAAAATAGTAATTTTTACTCAGTTGACAAAAATTGTTTCTATCTATTTATGTGCTTTTGTAATGCACATTGTCAATGGTTTTAGATAAAGAATAATTCTTCTTTAACTTGGATTTATTAAAAAACATGATGCACTACTAGAGATTTGTGGGATTTAATATCTTTTGAACTCTGTTTACAAATTGATTTAAACTCTGTTTACAAAGCAAGTTCTTTACCACTGCTTCCCCATGTTCTTCATATAAAAACTTTAATTGAAGATCAACATGATCAAACCTTTTCTTTTAATGTTTAAACATGTTTTGAATTTTCTAAAGGTTGGTTGAAGCCTTTTGTAAGTCTGCCTTATAAAAGATACTAGCAACTAAATAAGTAGTAGATATTGTGCTGTGATTGAAATAGTATTTTAGTACAACTAAAAGACAGGTCTACTATTTAGTGTGGCACAATTTAGAAAATGGAGACTACTTAAGTAAATATTTTACTTTAATTTATTCTTGAACTATGACATCAGTAGAGTAAATTAATTTATGTTTAACTAAAAGCAAATTCTTTTACATAATTCTACACTCAATGTTATTTTATGGAATATATCTTTAAAAAATTGTAAATAATCAATAATAAAGAAAAAAAATGTTAAAAATTATTTTGATAGTAGTAAGATTTATTTAGTTCTCGCTAATTAGTTTAGAGTTTTATACTTTGAATGAACAAGGAAGATTAAGATGTTTTTATATGCTTTATATAAAAAATATTCAGTTTAGTTTCAATACATATTAATGTATTTTCCTTAATGCATTTTTAAGAAAATGCAACACTGCAATGTAGTTTACATTTATTATACAATACACCCTTTATATACAATAATGTTAAATTTAAATGGTGAGGCTTGTTGTTTTTAAATGGTGAGGCTTGTTGAAAAACTTGATAATGCTGGTCTAAATTTAAACTTAGCTAAAATTTTTTTATGATAGCATCTAGTTAGAATTTCTAATTTTCTTTCTACTTTGTTGATAAAATTATTTTATAAAAATCAATACTAATAAAGACATATGAAAGAGGTTTTTGAATTTGATTTTTGCAATACTAAAAATAGTCATTTTGATCAAAAAATTTTTAGAGATCTAAAAGCTAAACTAAACTTTTAGCAAAATAAAAACTTTCAAACTTTTCTAGTTCCATTAACATCTTTGTATTGTTCCCAGATACATGTGCCATCATAATATTCTACGCAGAATTCAAACACAAAAGGTATTTCATTATATTGAGGAAGTAGATAGTAAGTGCGAAATCCAGTTAAACGATAGGTATTTCCTGAAAATAAAAATAGAAAATGAAGATTGCAACTTTTATTATGGTAATGCATTTTTTAACACATTAACAAAATAAATTTACAACTATATTCATAAACATATTGCCTTAAGGTAATAGTAATGAGGCAGCAGGGTTGGGTTAAATCCATATTTGTATTTATTCGAAAGGGACTATTTTGGCACATTTGCATTCATATTGTATTTGATAAAAATTTCTTAACTATTTGTATTTGATTGAAATGTATTTGCAGTTTAATAAACTAGGTTAACCATTGTTTTTTAAAGAAATACCAAAAAGTTTTTTTTTTTTGTCTTTTTTTTTTGTTTTGTTTTTAACACTAAAATAAATGAAAATTTTTTTTTTTAAGGGACATTCTTAAGAAGACTTGTTTTCATTCTTTTATATAGTAGACCATTTTATTAATCTTTTCTTGAGAAAATCTTTATATTTTTTCCAAACCCAAATTAAAAATATTTGTATTTGTATTTGGAAAATGCCGATTGCATATATATATATATATATATATATATATATATATATATATATATATATATATATATATATATATATATATATATATATATATATATATATATACATTTATTTGTATAAACTTTTGTTTGATTGTCTTTAATTTTTACCATAAAATGTAAACTTTATGTTTTTTTCTGAAAAAAATTAATTTAGAAGATCAGAAAAAGTATAAAAACTTACAAAAATTCTTTTTTTTATTTGAGAAATTGCCTAAACCAAACCCAAACTAAAACCATTAGTTATTGTAACAGCACTCCTCATGTTCTACCTATTTGTCAGTCAATATAGCAACACTTCCCGCATGTTTTACCTATTTGTCAGACAATGTAGCAGCTCGCCTTGCATGTTCTACCTATTTGTCTGTCAGTAAGCAACACTCCTTGCTTGTTCTACCTATTTGTCCGTTGATGTAGCAGCACTCCACACAGGTTCTACCTATTTGTCAGCCAATGTACGTAAACAGTAAAAAAATTTTTAATAAAAATGTTTTTTTATTAAAAAATTTAAAAACATTCCATTTTATTAAAATGCGTTTTTGTGATTTTTTAAAAAAGAAAAAATTTTATTATTTTCCCCAATTAAATTTAAAGATTTTACATAAAGTTTATTTGTTTTTGCATAAAGTTTATTTGATTTTACATAAATTTTATTTGATTTTGTCACTTTTAAATTCAAAAGTTGTTAAAAGCTGTTATTTAGTCCTCCGTTGAAGGCTATTTCAGTATGACATCACAGATGTTATCTGAACACACATTTATAGTTACTGGGAATTAACTGTATGTATGTATGTATGTATGTATGTATGTATGTATGTATGTATGTATGTATATGCACACACACACACACACACACACACATATATATATATAAATGAAACTTCAATTTGACCTAAAAAATATGTTTTCAGTTATTGATGGCCCATTTTGCCCAATTTAGTCTTTTTTTCTCTATTTTTGGGGTCAAAGGAATGGTTTCTTTGCAGTTATTCTGCCACCAATCCCTACTTTCATCTATTGTCTGACCACAGTTACCAGAAATATTTCAGATATCAGAGCTTCTTGAGAACAATTTAAAGTCTGGAGTAGGTAATAATCTTTTAGTAGTTGTAATTCTACTGTCTTCGATGGAAGATATTAACTGATGGAAGATTTAAGATCTTCGATGGAAGATGTTAAAACACTTTCAGTTTCTTCCAAAAGAAAATACTTTTCTTGCCACAATGTAAATATTGTAGATTGTTTTCTACATAATTTTCATTTTCTGGCCATTTATCATATAAAAATATCAACAATTTATAAAAATTGTAACTATTATTACACAACCAACTATCAAAATTCACACCAGCAAAATAAGAGAATAAATAAATTTCTTGAAGTAAAATTTTATGCTGCTTACATAATCTTTAATCTTTACATAATTATAATCTTTACATAATTATAATCTTTACATAATTATAATCTTTACATAATTATAATCTTTACATAACTATAATCTTTACATAATTATAATCTTTACATAATTATAATCTTTTACAAGTTCCAATACAGTGGTATATTTGCAATTTGCATTTAAATGAGTTACTTTTAAGTCATATTTTCATAAAAATTGATGGACCTAGCAAAGGGCAAGGTAAATTTTCTGGAGCCATTGACTACAAACACTGGCAATGTTTCCAAATAAATTTTGCTATGCTTAGGCCATCTTTGTCAAACTAGACAATAACATCTTTAATGACTTATCAACTAACCAGACTATGCTTATCGCATTTGTTGGGATAAATTGATACTACATAATCACATGTGTCATAATCACAGAGAACATAAATGACAATTTGGTTTTTTTAGAAGAAAAAAAAATGAATTATATATAAAAATCGAATTCAAAGATGAGTACATTTCAGTAACTGGCCTCCATAAGAGTGATCAGGGTTTCTTTTGTCCATAGCCCATTGAGTACAGAAGATTGAATGCAAGGGTTTGTTGATTGCTCACTAAAAATGCCCAATGCTGTACCCTTTGGAGCAATAAATTCAGGAACATGGTAGATCACTGCATGGGCTTTTGGGGTGACTGAAACTGGGAGTTGAAGATATGAGTTCTTAAAGTCTTTGATATGTTGAACATATGCAGTATTTAATGTCCTTCCGAAACGAGAGCTAACAACACTCCTAAAATGTTGGAATGTTTTCACAAAACCAAGCATATGGTCTGCCTTTTCTCTTTCAACAATTCTTTGCAAAACATCCATATTCTTCAAAAGCTTATGACAATCATTTCCAACAAACTCTCCACTATTATAAGGTTGTAATTTCAATTTGAGAAGTATTGGCCAAATTTTACCTTTAGGCTATATCTTTAGCATTGATTTGTAAAGATGATTTACAATTCCAAGGAGAAGATGAAGTTCCATTGGGGGAATAAACTCAATAACTTGTTTGACATCTTCTTGGTCAAACAATGGATTATGAACAATGTTTTAAAAATCCTTTGCGCACATTTTTCCATTCTCTTTTTCAATGAATGCTTTGTATTGCATCCTAATGGATCTGAAGTTTCTTGGAGTTCCCTATTCTTTGAGGTCACTAGATTTAACATCACACCAACAGCAAGGGTGTTTGCTTGAGTGAGACTGAATGCTACAGATGATATTGGCTAAATTCATGTCACATGCAATAAAGAAAAGCACATCAATTTTCCCAAATAAACTTAAAATTTTTTGACATTTTCATAAGTTTCTGAAACATTTTCAGCAACAACTACAAGTAGCTGATGCTTGGCACTTGTTTCTTTCCCATGTTCTACAGTCAGTAAGCTTTCGTCATTTGAGGCTGAACTTGTTTTGACATTTTGACATCCACCATTGGAGATAACACACAAGCTGAACTTGAGGAAAGATCCTCCACCATTAATACCTAGTTTGATGAAAGGCGGTGAAGTGATTGCTCTAACTCTGAGAATTGATTTACAAATCCCCTAAACTTTTGCAGTGAACAACCTTGGCCAAATAATCAGTTTTTGTTGATGGCCTTGCAAGTGAGATTTTAAAAACTTTGAATAAACTTTTAGCCTTTTGACCAGTAATTGTAAAATTTTCCATAAAAATTTTGTTTCAACAATTTTTGAATTTGTAGTTGTTTAATGTTACAACCAGTTCTTGCACCTTTTTATTTGAAAGACGAGTAATGATTAGAACTTGAACCATATCCAAAGTAGTTAGAGAAGTTCTTGATATACACTGAGCTCTGGAGGAACCTGGAGTAATAGTTAAAGCTTTATCACTTTCTCTGTTCAACCTAATTGTGTCCTTTGGAGAGGATACCTTTATCCTTTCCACAGGGCACAATTATATTTTTTGAGTTATTACAGAGGATGCAATTTTTTCAGCAGTTCTGGAATCAGTTGCTATCATTTTCTTTAAGTTTTTAAATTTGGTGGCTTGAGAACAATCATGTGTTATTCCTCTTTTGACTTCACTGAGACAGTTTGGCATAGTTTATCAAAGCTACTTAATGGCTCTTTCAAATCTTGATAGGTTGAAAAAGTGAGCTTTGTAGAATGTCCTTTTAGTTGGCCAACCTGGTAAATTAAACCATTACAAAAATGAAACCCTCTGGTCTGCAGTCTATTAATTACTTTATTAAAGTCATGTAGCTAGGAAAGAGACAAGTTTCTACCACTTTTGCCATGCTATGGTACCATTGCTCTGCAGGAATCGCATATGCCCAATGGAACTCTATCATCCTTAAAATCAATGGAATTTCCAGAAAAAATACCTAGTATTCTTTCCTTGATGAAATCAGAAATATGCCTGTCACATTAAAAAAAAAAAAAAGAAGCATACAGATTGCCAACAATCTTGATGAGTTTTTCTTTTATATGGCATTTCAGTGGTTAAAAAACTGATCTTTGAAAAATAACTTCAGTACGAGCTTGTGTTGGTAAAAAATTATTTTAGTTGTTTAGGCTGTTGACTGCTAAATGTAATTGCTTTAATGTTGTGAATTTTCCCAGAAAAAAAGAAACATTTGTTTTCGCATTTTTAAAAAGTAGAAAAAACTTGCTCAAAGCAATAAAAGATTTTAGGAGACAACAAGATTATACAAATTTGATTTATATAAAAAACTTGATTCTAACATTAATTTTGAAATTATTTTATAAATTACAAATTAATTTTGAATTTACAACTCTAAAGTAATTTTTACAATATGAAAAAAAGTTGTTATTGTATCCAATATTTGGTCAATCATTTTAAACAAAAACAACACAGTAAACCTGTGGGTTTAACAACTAAAATATAAAGAGGTTTTTATGTGTTTTAAATTCAGAACAATTAGACAAAATGCCTCTAACTATGTGTTTTCTACCTAATATTTTATACAAACTTGGACAAAAAAAGCACTCTTTTTGCAGACAAAGTGCACACAAATGTAAAGTCTAACAACCATAGAATCCCATATCCACTAGTCACATGATATTGTTACTAAATTAGTTATTTGATGTAACTTTGAATCTTTTAAAAGCATAAAAACCACAAAAAGCTACTATATTTCGGCCTTTTTTTCAAAGGCGAGATTCCTACTTTAAGAGCTATATCTTTGCACAGATAAAAGATATCTTGCTTCTATTTTTTTTGCCTGAAAATACATGCCAAGGCTTCATTCTACTAAATTTTGAAACTTCCATAGTCGGTAATAAGGTTAGAATAAAAACGTAAAGCATTCGTTGTCTCTTTTTAAAGAGGCTCTTAGTGCCATACTCTATACTTTAGGTCCCTGTGTACAAACCACAAGTGTTAAAGAGCTGATTTTTTGTCAGGTTATAGCCAACGCATTTATGTATAGAGTTTTTGATATTTTTTACAAAACACAAAATAGATTTAAAAAGGGGCTCCAAGTGCAATCAGTAGCGCAAATTACTATAAAACTTTAAATGTGTTTTTCTCCTTTGGCTTTAGAGATTAGATTTTAATTTTTACATCTGGTGATACCTGAGGCCTTGCAGATTAATGCCCCATTGGTCATTTTTTTGGTCCATAAAATTGAGCTTGGGACCATTTTTGGATAGGTGTGTACTGATAGTGTATAACTTAGATAACTAATCATTTTTTTGACACTGAGTTTTAATTATTTTAAAGAATTTTACACAAAAGAAATAAATTTATAAAACATACCTAGAACAAAAGTCAAACCGGCATGTGAAGTAACACGAGTGACAAGATCCTCCTTGAGTTTTGAATGACAAACTATTTTAATAAAATAACAGATTAACAGATTAATAATCTTAAATTTTACTTTATAATTATATATACATACACACACACACACACACACACATATATATATATATATATATATATATATATATATATATATATATATATATATATATATATATATACAGTGATGGGCATAGTTAACTAATTTTTTAGTTAACTTTTAGTTAAACTACTTTTTTTTAGTTAAATGCAATAGTTAAACTAATTTTTTATTTAAGTTAAACTTTTAGTTTAACTAACTTTTTTCCTAGTTTAGTTGAAAAAGTTAAACTAAATTTTTATTAACTAAATTTTTTATATATCGTCAAATAATTCGTTCTATTTCTATGCACCACTCACCTGACCAAGGACTCCAAGGATTCTGTTATTACTATTTTTATGTATTTATTTATTTAGTGCATGAACTGGACTTTTCAACATCATTTCCGCTTGGTCTGTATCAATAAAACGGTTAGCGGAAACATAAATTCATCAACAAGTTTTCTTGAGTTGAAAAAAAAAAAAGTTAAAAAGTTGAATTTTAGTTAACTATTTCTAATTAGTTTAAGTTAACTACTTTTTATAAAAAGTTTGTAACTAAAAGTTTAACTACTTTTTTTTAGTTTTAGTAGTTTAGTTAAACTATAATAAAAAAAGTTTGTGCTCATCACTGTATATATATAAATATATATATATATATATATATATATATATATATATATATATATATATATATATATATATATATATATATATATATATATATATATATATATATATATATATTGAGCACATTATTATTACCAATAACATTCAGCGCAAACTTTAATTTTTCTATTTTTGAAGTCTGAATAAATCATTGAGATTTGAACTCATTGGATGCTTTCATAGAAACTTTAGAAATATGACAGATTTATTAGAGTCATTAAAGTTGTTATTTTTGCAGATTTTTAAGAAACAATTTCTGCAGTTGAAGTAAAATAATTTTAACATTTTAAAATTGTTTAAAAGTGTAAACTGCAAAATTGTCACAATATTTGATTTAAATCAGACTATATGTAGAGGTATCAACTATTAAAGAAAAACTTTATTGAAGTTTTTCTGCAATAAATAAAGTTTGACAAATTTTGTATATTTGCTAGTTACATTTTTGTATATTTGCAAGTACAATAACATAATCCACATTACACAAAGACTCAACATTATGTTTAATTATTTGTTAACGTCCACAGGACTTAACTGCACTTCACAAAGGCATAATGTTTAATTATTTCATAATGAAATTTATTTAATAATTTACTAATTAACAACTACTATTGCTATTAGTATTTACTTTTTGTTTATTTAATCTTTTTTCATAAAACATTAGACATATTAGTAAGTCAAGAGCGATTGTGATAGTAGTATTGTAAGGCCTGCAATGTAATTCACTTAAATGCACGGCAACTCATTTGTTTTTTTTCCTAAGTTAATAGCATGTATAACGCATTATGGTTGAGGTGTACAAGTGCAAGCATGATTCTACCATCATCTACTATTAATTACCTATGTAACAAGATCATTTCTTGAGAGAATTATATATTGTTATTGCAGTAAGATGTATTACATAATACTGTCAGCTACTATATGGTGTGAGAGGATAAAGTAGATACATAACAAAAACTGCTTATTCACACTTGTGTCATCATCTGGATCCATCATTTGTGTCATCATCTGGATCCATCATTTGCGTCATCATCTGGATCCATCATTTGTGTCATCATCTGGATCCATCATTTAACTTTTCAAGTATTTCTAATAACAATGTGGTAAAATAATTAAATCAAAGTTTATACAAGAAATTAAGGGTACAAATCAATGTTGATATTTTGTCTTTAATTTTTTGAAATCAATAAAACAATTGCTGATGGAGCCATACTGAAACAAAGATGTGATTGGTCTCTCATTTTTTGATTCTCACATTTCTTCTAGTTAATAAGGAATCATGGTTCAGACATTGAACAATGATGTAATCTTCACAAAAACATGGCAGCTTAGTGATATTGAAGATTCTCAGATCTTAAATCATTCATACAGCATACTGAATATTTCTTTGACACATTAGGTCTTGGTCATAGATTTTCAATCACAGGTTACTAATCACTGGATATTTGAAAATGCATAAGGACAGTTATTATATCAATGCTCAAAAAATAAAAAAAAATTGGAAAATAATTAACAACACAGCAGAACAAGAATTTAATGAATTAATTACTTGTGATGAAGGACAATAGAAGTACTTACTACAAATTGCTTCACAACATAAAAAACTAAAGTTTAGAACAGTCTGTCAATAACATTAAAGATGGAAAATTAAATTTTAGTTTCTTAGATATATTTTAAATTTTTTTCAAATGGTAGCTATTTTGAACTTTCAATAGCTATTTAAACATTCTATAAAATAAATTTGTCTAGTTAAACAATCAACATTTTAACATTTTAAACACTTTTAGTAATTTTATAATTTTAAAAATTATAATGTATACTTATTTAAATTAAAGCAATTGAACTTATTGAGAATAGCATTGCGTAACTTAGATAATATCATAACAAAAATTAAAATTTTTTTTTTATCAGTAGTAATAAATATTTATATATATATATATATATATATATATATATATATATATATATATATATATATATATATATATATATATATATATATATATATATATATGTATATATATAATCATTTTAACTTTTAAAACAGCGCCAAAAATGCTACTAATTCCCCCCCTCCTTCTCCTTCAATTATGTTGAATGAAGAAGCCTAGCCAAGGTTCTTAGTTTCATGGTTTAATTAGTTAATCATATTAAGTATTTTATTACTAGATAGACAACCAGTGGTGGAATAGCTATAGCTAAGGCCTGCACATCAGCCATTTTAATAGTGTCTGAGAATTGATGTTTAAAATGGCTCTTAAATTTTTTAACTTCTAGGCAATACCTACTCTATCTATGGGGTAACTTGCCATATATATATTTTTTAGAAACTTGATAACAAAATAATAGATTAATCGATAAAAGTATTCAAATGTAGATAGCTGGTAGTTTTTAGGCCATCTGTTGTCATTATTAACAACTGCTACAGGCCCATTCAATTAACAACTGCTACACGCCCAGTCAATTAACAACTGCTACACACCCAGATATTCGTAAAATATATGCACATTTTATGCTGTATAGAATAAAAATTATATAAAGCATTAGATGTAAAACATCAGCACATTGAATGTTGTATTGAATAAAAACATCTGCACATAGAATGCTGTCTAGAATAAAAAACATCTGCTGTATAGAATAAAAACATCGATTCCTGTATAGAATAAAAACATTTGCACATAGATTGCTGTTTAAAACAAAAACACCTGCACATAGAATGCTGTAAAGAATAAAAACACTTAAATTCTATTAAAACAAAGGAAATGTCAAACTAGAAAATCTTGTCTTTATAGTTCCTGAGTCATAGAGAAGTTGCATTTTAGTTACATTTTGTTAAAATATTAGCAGTTTGTATATAACTTTGATATTGTATGTATTTGTCCATTTAAATTTATAGTTTTAAATATTTATCAAAACTATTATACTTAATTCATAGTAAAATCTTTATATAAAGATAGGGATTTAATTTAATTTATTTATTTGCTTATTTTTAAGTTGATGATGATAACGATAATAACAGTAAAGATAAACTTTAAAGTAAGTTACATTTTAAATAATTTTTTTCAAATGGCTATTCAAAATATTTTTACATATATTATATCTATATATACTATTATACTGTCTTTAGTTACTGTCATCATTGCTAAATTGTGGAAGGATTATGTACAGTATCTTAAGATATAACATCTATTTTAGTAAAAAAATAGTATAAATTTTTATACAAATTTAAAAATGTTTACTTATTATTTTTTTATGTTTTTTTATATTTCTTTAGTTTATGCATGTTAATATTTTGCTTAAGTTTGCCTTTTATTGAAATATGGCTTTAATTTAAATAAACCATGATTTAAAATTTACTTTGTTAACTTTCTGTTTTATCAAAACTTAGAGAAAAGTCAATGCAATGATGTTAATAATAATTTTATCAAATAACAAACAGTGAACATTTACTTAAGATTCACTGCAAACGCTTTTTTGATAGCTTTTGAACGTTCACCTCAAACACGCAATAAGAAACACGGAAGTTTACCAAATGTTTTTTATCTTTTTTTTATTTTATAACGTATAAATATTAAATTCAGATGGACTGATTGTGTTAAAACCTACATTTGCTAGTTTTTGTGTAATGTAATGCTTTTTTGAACTTAAATAACCCTTATTTATTTAAATATTGTTAAATAAGTACCAAAGTAAAAGTTTACTTGTACTTAGGTAAAAAATCATGTTTTACAACTAAATTACACCATATCAAGTTTATTTGAGAGGGCATGATTTAATGATTACATTTCAAACATATATTTCAACCTATTTTAACACTATACTAGGCAAATTTTTTGGTATTAAATTTAAACAAGGAGCTTATCACCACTATAATATTAATAATTATCTGGGATAATAGCTTTGTTTCATATCAATATTGGTAATTATAATTTTAAACTCAATATTAATGTCTTTTGTCCTGATTAGGTCCTTGTTAAAATTTCATATCTAAATATTTGCCTTAGTCACATACAGAAAGTATTGTAAAGTTCTTTGCAACAAGTTGAAAATTCATATTTAAGATGTTTAGCATAATGTTAAATTAGAAATTTTGTCTAAAAAGTTGAAATAAATTATTATTTATTATAAAAATAGCCTATGATACTAATATTTAAACAGTTGAATATTCTTTGTTTGTTTGAATATTAGATTTTTCTAATTATGTTAAAACTGAAAACATTGCATTATTAATACCATCTATATTTTCCAAATGGTTTACTCTATAATTATAGGCTCATAGCCAATCTACAAGGTTATCACAAATAGGATGATAGAGAGTTCAAACTTTTAATACGAAATTTTAATATAAGCCATTGTTTTTAACACTCTGCAATTATTGACAGAAACTTCCTACAAAAGCTTTGTTGAAAATTTCAGTCAATAATTGCAGAGTGTTAAAAATAATATATAATATGTATAATACCTCTCATTTCCATAAATTCTATAATATATGTGTATATTAGGGTTATGACATTTTTTAAGTCTGTTGTGGTCATACTTCTATAACCTGAGCAATGTTGAGTAATTGATAAAAAACTGGTTTAATGGTAGTCTAGTTGCAAAAATATCCCCCCCCCCTTCCCTCCTTTGATTACAACGTGATTTTTCATAGATTACATGAGGACACATAAAGCTTATTTCCAACCCATTTATGAACAGCCACAAAAATAAATAAAACTAATTGTAAAAAATATTTAGTACTTATAAACTATATATCATTGAAGTAGATCAATAAAAGTAATTATTTTCAGCAAGTTAGTTTTAACGCTTCACAGGTCATTCTTTCCAATAAATTTCACATTTGCAAATTCCCATTTTTTTGAATTTTGAAGGAGATCTTCCATCAATTTAATGCCTCGTTCAGCAATGATGTTCGTTCTTGGAATATGAACTACACTATCTTCTTTGCTCCAGTGTTTCATAAAGCACTTTAAAGCAGCTGTACTCTTAATTTCTCTCAATGCATCAAGTATATAGTCATATGATTTATCATCAAATAATTGTTTGCTGAACCAAAGTTTTTTCCATTGATTTGCAATAAAAGTTGCTGCACTTTCAAGTTCACACCTCCATGTTGGTATAAAAAAATAGGCAAGAAGAACATATGATGCTCTAAAGTTCCATCTAGCACTGTGCAATGGAGGATTGTTGATTTACAATTTACAAAATGATCCAAAACATGTTTTAAAAGGAGATCCAGTATATGATGCTGACATCCTAAATATTGTAGTTAAGTAAAGCCTCTGGTTTCCATTTCATTTTGTATTTTTACAACTATACCATTTAATCTTCCTGTGTTTACTGCTGTTGTGTCACATACAATCATTGAAATACATTTCCATGCATCAAAATCATTTAGCAATTTTTTAAAAGCTTCAAAAATATCATTGGTTTTTCCACTTTCACATTTAACAATTCCTAAGTTAATTTTCCTTTTCTCATTTTGGAGTATCACAACTTGGTATTCAGTCTTGTTTATTTTCTTTCCATCAAAATTTAGGCAGAATTGTTCTTCTTGTACTGTTTTAGCAACAATTTTCTTTATGTTCTTTATGCTTCTTGCCTATTTTCTTATACCCCTTGCCTTAAAGTTGATCTCCATATTCCTGATTTTTTAGAAATACTTGGAAAGTTGAGTTTGTTCAATAATTTACTTATTTCGACAGCAATTAACTTTACTCTTTCTTTTCTGCTTTTTTCCATTGATGCTAGGTAGTTGTAACATCCAATAATAAAAGTTTTTTTTAGCATTCTATTAAATGAGTCCAATGATTTTCAATAAAGGGTAGACCAATTCTTGATGTTATACATTTTTCAAACGAAACTAAATTTTTTGTCCATATGCATGTTTGTCGACAACAGTTTTGCTATATTTATTTGACATATTAGAAAAATCTAAAATGCATGGATAATATATGTTAGTAATGTTCTATGTTTTAATATTATTTTAATAAAAATACTTTTCTTTAAAAATTTACTGTATAAATATAAAATTAATTAAAAAAGACATTGAAATGGGTAAAAACAAAAGAAATGAGTAAAACATAAAACGCATTAGTATTAACTATTTTCTGTATTTGTGTAATATTTCAGTTCAAACCAACATATTACACAAGCACATTAAATAGTTTTTACTAAGGTGTGTTTTATGCTTTATAGTGAATTTAAAAATCAAATACTTCCATATTAGTCATAAAAACAAAAATATTTTTATAGCATAACTTAATTGTGGGTGGGTGGGGGACATTTTTTAACTATATTCAATATTATTATGAAATTTTAATATTAACTATTAATTTCTCAGGTTTTAAAACTATGGCCAATTAAAACTGTGAAAAAAGTTAAAAAAATCATAACCCTAATGTATATATATATATATACATATATATATATATATATATACATATATATATATATATATATATATATATATATATATATATGATATTTTGAAAATTTATATATATATATATGAAAATTTTCCTATCCAATACCCCCCTCCCCCTTTTGTTCATTAATTTTTAAAATTATAAAACATACTAGTATCTGATAAATATTGAACTTTCAGTGTAAATTCAAACCCCTTTTCTACTTCAATAATATATATACATATATATATATATATATATATATATATATATATATATATATATATATATATATATATATATATATATATATATATATATATATATATATGTATATATATATATATATATATATATATATATATATATTTATATATATACATATATATTTATATATACATATATATATACAAATATATATACATATATACATATATACATATTAATTATGTTAAAACTGAAAACATTGCATTATTAATACCATCTATATTTTCCAAATGGTTTACTCTATAATTATAGGCTCATAGCCAATCTACAAGGTTATCACAAATAGGATGATAGAGAGTTCAAACTTTTAATACGAAATTTTAATATAAGCCATTGTTTTTAACACTCTGCAATTATTGACAGAAACTTCCTACAAAAGCTTTGTTGAAAATTTCAGTCAATAATTGCAGAGTGTTAAAAATAATATATAATATGTATAATACCTCTCATTTCCATAAATTCTATAATATATGTGTATATTAGGGTTATGACATTTTTTAAGTCTGTTGTGGTCATACTTCTATAACCTGAGCAATGTTGAGTAATTGATAAAAAACTGGTTTAATGGTAGTCTAGTTGCAAAAATATCCCCCCCCCTTCCCTCCTTTGATTACAACGTGATTTTTCATAGATTACATGAGGACACATAAAGCTTATTTCCAACCCATTTATGAACAGCCACAAAAATAAATAAAACTAATTGTAAAAAATATTTAGTACTTATAAACTATATATCATTGAAGTAGATCAATAAAAGTAATTATTTTCAGCAAGTTAGTTTTAACGCTTCACAGGTCATTCTTTCCAATAAATTTCACATTTGCAAATTCCCATTTTTTTGAATTTTGAAGGAGATCTTCCATCAATTTAATGCCTCGTTCAGCAATGATGTTCGTTCTTGGAATATGAACTACACTATCTTCTTTGCTCCAGTGTTTCATAAAGCACTTTAAAGCAGCTGTACTCTTAATTTCTCTCAATGCATCAAGTATATAGTCATATGATTTATCATCAAATAATTGTTTGCTGAACCAAAGTTTTTTCCATTGATTTGCAATAAAAGTTGCTGCACTTTCAAGTTCACACCTCCATGTTGGTATAAAAAAATAGGCAAGAAGAACATATGATGCTCTAAAGTTCCATCTAGCACTGTGCAATGGAGGATTGTTGATTTACAATTTACAAAATGATCCAAAACATGTTTTAAAAGGAGATCCAGTATATGATGCTGACATCCTAAATATTGTAGTTAAGTAAAGCCTCTGGTTTCCATTTCATTTTGTATTTTTACAACTATACCATTTAATCTTCCTGTGTTTACTGCTGTTGTGTCACATACAATCATTGAAATACATTTCCATGCATCAAAATCATTTAGCAATTTTTTAAAAGCTTCAAAAATATCATTGGTTTTTCCACTTTCACATTTAACAATTCCTAAGTTAATTTTCCTTTTCTCATTTTGGAGTATCACAACTTGGTATTCAGTCTTGTTTATTTTCTTTCCATCAAAATTTAGGCAGAATTGTTCTTCTTGTACTGTTTTAGCAACAATTTTCTTTATGTTCTTTATGCTTCTTGCCTATTTTCTTATACCCCTTGCCTTAAAGTTGATCTCCATATTCCTGATTTTTTAGAAATACTTGGAAAGTTGAGT
The DNA here is from genome assembly GCF_038396675.1 of Hydra vulgaris. Lineage (NCBI taxonomy): Eukaryota > Metazoa > Cnidaria > Hydrozoa > Anthoathecata > Hydridae > Hydra > Hydra vulgaris. Next base: position 33,815,670 of record NC_088934.1, read on the forward strand.
TTGTTCAATAATTTACTTATTTCGACAGCAATTAACTTTACTCTTTCTTTTCTGCTTTTTTCCATTGATGCTAGGTAGTTGTAACATCCAATAATAAAAGTTTTTTTTAGCATTCTATTAAATGAGTCCAATGATTTTCAATAAAGGGTAGACCAATTCTTGATGTTATACATTTTTCAAACGAAACTAAATTTTTTGTCCATATGCATGTTTGTCGACAACAGTTTTGCTATATTTATTTGACATATTAGAAAAATCTAAAATGCATGGATAATATATGTTAGTAATGTTCTATGTTTTAATATTATTTTAATAAAAATACTTTTCTTTAAAAATTTACTGTATAAATATAAAATTAATTAAAAAAGACATTGAAATGGGTAAAAACAAAAGAAATGAGTAAAACATAAAACGCATTAGTATTAACTATTTTCTGTATTTGTGTAATATTTCAGTTCAAACCAACATATTACACAAGCACATTAAATAGTTTTTACTAAGGTGTGTTTTATGCTTTATAGTGAATTTAAAAATCAAATACTTCCATATTAGTCATAAAAACAAAAATATTTTTATAGCATAACTTAATTGTGGGTGGGTGGGGGACATTTTTTAACTATATTCAATATTATTATGAAATTTTAATATTAACTATTAATTTCTCAGGTTTTAAAACTATGGCCAATTAAAACTGTGAAAAAAGTTAAAAAAATCATAACCCTAATGTATATATATATATATAAATATATATATATATATATATATATATATATATATATATATATATGATATTTTGAAAATTTATATATATATATATGAAAATTTTCCTATCCAATACCCCCCTCCCCCTTTTGTTCATTAATTTTTAAAATTATAAAACATACCAGTATCTGATAAATATTGAACTTTCAGTGTAAATTCAAACCCCTTTTCTACTTCAATAATATATATACATATATATATATATATATATATATATATATATATATATATATATATATATATATATATATATATATATATATGTATATATATATATATATATATATATATATATATATATATATACATATATATTTATATATACATATATATATACAAATATATATACATATATACATATATACATATATATATATATATATATATATATATATACATATATATATACATATATATATATATATATATATATATATATATATATACATATATATATATATATATATATATGCATATATATTTATATATACATATATATATACATATACATATATATATATATATACATAAATATATATATATATATATATATATATATATATATATATATATATATATATATATATATATATATATATATATATATATACATATATATACATAATAGGTACATAAATGTTTTACATGAAGAAGTTACACTTGAAGACCACAATGGAAAAAACGGCGGAGTCACATTTTTATAATTTTTCAGTTATGGCCCTTGGGTAATAAAGCATTGAAAAATGCTTCTTTTAAGCCAAGTTTCAAATGAAAAAACCGACATAGTCTATGGTAAAATGGAATAAGAAAATATGGTATACAATGGAAAAAACATCAGTGTCCACCAGTGACAAGGAAAGAAAAGGCAGGGTCCATATAATAACGTTATATGTGACTCTGCCGTTTTGATTTCCATTGTGATCTTCATATATTTAATTATTTCATAATTATTATTTGCTACACTTAATGGCTTTTTTATTTTAAATTAATACTTTTTGAGCACGTAAACACCTATGCCTCCGCCTTTTTTATTGCTTCCTCGTGGTTGGCTAATTAGTTTGTAATTTGCCAAACTATAATTAGAATTCAACTCTAGAGGACATTCTGAATCATGCCAAGTCTCTGACAGAGATATGACGTCGAATGTGTAATTTATAATAGATAGAAATTCTTTAAACTTTTCAAAATTTTGCCGCATGCTTCTTATGTTTAAGTGTAATATAGAAAGTAAATTTAAATCTTTTTTGATTTTAAATTCATAAGGATCAAAATAGGGTGTTTTTATTAAGCTCATTTGAGTTCCAGTACACAAGCTCATTTGAGTAACCAGTACACAAAGAATCTATACTAAAACAAAATGGCTGACTACGATGCTACACCTATTGTTACAGACAAGCCAAAAAAGAGAAAGAAAAATGGCAGTAAGAAAGACATAGCAAAGAAACAGAGGTTGTCATCTCATGTAACTGGCCCTGACTGTAAATGTATAAGACTTAAATGCTTTCAAACAGTCAAAGAAGAGAATAGAGCCTTGCTCCTCGAGTCATTCAATGCATTACCAACAAAGGATGCTCAGGTGAGTTCTTCTTTTAAGTTTTAAATTAAACTCTTTAAATATAGTTCTAGACTATTTTTTTATTTATAATACTAGCTCTAGATTTAGGTCTAGACCTAGATTCATAATTTTAATGCACCTGTTATTCCACCATGAACATGTTGATTAAATAAGACAAAGAGTTTCTCATTCTCATTTTCATTCAAATTTAGTTAGGTCTAGAATAGCTAGACCTGTACATCTGAATCATAACCATGGTAGACATCTGGTTGTATTACTGTGTTATGATACCCAAGGCTGGTATTGTATGTTTAATAGGCATTTTTAACTTAGTTTTTTAGTGGGGTGGACCCAATATCACAGTTCATTGTTCTATTTGAACGCAGCATACAAATTTATTAATTCTAACAAAGTAGGTAGGCTTATATATTTTTAAATTTTATAAAAATGCTTGTGTTTCCAAAGATGTGTGACTGGTTGCGTTAATAATCTTATATTGCTTCTTTTTACAGGATTCCTATCTTGCTTTACTGATCACAGTCGCAGAGATTAGCCGAAAAAGACCTCAAAAGGAAGAGCCTAAAAGTGCAAACAGTCACAGCTATCACTATAAAGTATTCCTGAAGAGTACAGATGATGTCGACCCAGATTCATTTGCCTATGTTTGCTTTCAAGCCTTCATCTCCATCTTTGGAATTATGAAAGGGAGACTTGAGACTATCAAGAGAAGTCTTGCTACTACAGGTAATTTATACTATTAGCAATAGTTTTTTTTTTCAGTTTGTGGAATAAAAAAGCTATTTTTTCTTATCATAGTTAATGTAAAAAAAATGCACATTTTTCTATAATCCTTTCTTGTCTATATATTAATATTTTTCAATATTTAAAAAGAAATGTTGAAATTCATAAAGAGTGCTGTTATTCTCTGAACATGTATTTTTATAACTTTTTTTTAATTTTTTTTTAATTTTTTTTACTCACCCCAGGCCTGCCTCCTGTTGATGGACGAGGAAAGCATGGCAAAATGGACGAGGAAAGTCATCACAAAATATCTGATGAACTGCGGCAGAGAATAAGAGACCACATCTCTTCATTTAGGGGTCGGCAGTCTCATAACTCACAAGAGAAGACGAGACGGCTGTACCTGCCAGAAGAACTCAGCATCTCCAAGATGTTTGATTTATATCAAGAGAAGTGGCCAGGAGACAGTTTAGTGTATGAGTCATACAGGCTTATATTCAACAACGATTTTAACATTGGCTTTGGGTACCCAAGAACCGACACTTGCTCAGCCTGCGACCAGTTCTTGGCAAAAATAGAAATTGCTACAAAGACTCTTGAATCAGACCCAACAAATGAAGTCCAAGATTACACCTCATCTTGAGGCCTTTACGTTTGACTACCAAAAAAATGTCAACCTACCCAAAAAGTCCACCAATGACTTTTACTACAACAGAAAGCTCACATACCAATCATTTAACATTCACCAACTATCAACTGATGATGTTTTTCTTTACTGCTATGATGAGACTGTCACTAGGAAAGGTTCAGATGAGGTGGCTTCTTTCCTGTATGACCACATCACAACCAAGGTCAGCGAAGAGGTTACTCACCTTGAACTATTCTGCGATTCCTGCTCAGGACAGAATAAGAACTTTACCCTGATTCGGTTTTTAGATTATATGGTGCACCATAGAAAAAGGTTTACCTCAGTGACAGTGACATTCCCTGAGCGCGGACATTCTTATATGGAGTGTGACAGGGACATGGGTCCAGTAAATACAAAGTCTAGTGCTAGTGTTCCAGAAGACTGGATAAAAATATTTAGTGAAGCACGAAAACATCCTACACCATTTAACGTGACTGATGTTAAACAGGATCTGGTCAAAAACTTCTCCGGCTTTCTAAGGCCATTGTATAAGAAAGGCTGCCCATTCCCCACGCGCCCCATTCGGGAAATGGTTTTTAACAAGGATGAAGGTCCAGGGACCGTTTGTCACAGAGACTCATGGAACGGTATTTTCTTGAAAACAAACATCATTGTTCCAACGAGAAAAAACAATTTTTCAGTATGCACAGCAGTGCCAGTAGCTTTGTATGAAGACAGACTGGCTATATCAGCTGCAAAGTACAAAGACCTCCAAGTCCTCAAAAAATTTACCACCAATGAGGCATTCTATGATGCTCTGCCGTATGACGATAAAGTTGAAGATGAGGGTCAAGACCAATGAATGTTCATGCATTTTTTATTTTTTTATTTGTTTAAAATAAAAAAATTTTAAAATTTAATGGTTTTATATAGTTATTTCTTATGTGTTACAATAGAAAAACAGGCAAAGTCCTAATCAATGGAAAAAACAGCAGAGTCCAATCTGAACACATTTTGAAAAAACAAAATTTTCCATGAGCTAACATGATTTTCAGAATATTTATTTGTTAAAATTTGATGCTTAAATGGATGACCTTCCCTTAAAAATTAAAAGAATTGACAGTTTCTCACATAATTTGTAATAAAAAGGTTTCAAACCTTTAATTTAGGTTTTCTCAAAATGTGAAAAATGTGACTCTGCTGTTTTTTCCATTGTGCTCTTCACTTGTTTTGTTTAATACACTGTTAAAAAACTTTAGTTCTGTTCAATGTTAAAAATTTTCAGTTCTGTTTTAATTGAAATATATTATGTTGTTATACTTGAAATTAGTTAAAATGAAGCGGAACAATATGGATTGTCAGATATACAGACGAAAGTGGATGGCTGCAAAGTGACACTTTTAGCAACAACTGCAACAAAGCAACAATCAAAGCCACAACGACACTGAATTTGTTTCTAATGTTAGATTTTGTACTTTGAAAATTTTAAAAACATGCTGGTAATGTTCTTAAGTATGAATATTCATTTTTTTCAGTTATTTGCAATATGTTAAAATAGGTACATGAAGTTGATGGTCTGAAACCAGACCATCAACTTCATGTACAAAATTAACATAGTCTTCATTGTTTAACTGTTTTATTTATTTACTTTAGTAGAAATGGGGAAAAAAAGTGATTTATCTCCCTGTAAAAGAGATCAGATTAAGGTTCTCTTGGAGAATACAGAGCTTACTCAATGTGAGATTTAAAATGAGGGATGACTCAGAGCATCCTGTCAAACACAAAAAAGAACATGCAGCATGGCTCAAATGGTATTCCAAAACATAAAGGGAAATATGGAAAGCAGCTTTGCAACAAGATAATTGAGCTTTGGCGCGACTCTCTAAATCTAACTGCAAGATGATATCACACAAATTGATGGTTGAAATGAACACTTTAGGTGTTCAAATGAGTAACAGGACTGTGTGAAGAAGATTAATTGATGTAGGTTTGAGGGCATATCAACCAAGAAAGAAACCGAAATTGACCACTGCAATGATGAAGAAAAGATTATTATGGGTCAAACAATTTGCCACAAGGACAGTTGAGAACTAAAAAATTGTGAGTTGTCTAAATGTATGATTACTTCCATACTGTCCAGAATAATAATTTTTAAATTTGATTAGCAACAAACAAATTAAATTAAACTTGATTTAAATTACTAGAATAAGATTAATTGTAATAACTGTAAGCCTACAACAGCAGTCTGTGTAATATGTGTATGTAAGTGTTAAGGTATGTTTTTTTGATGAATCAACACTGGAAATATCGGAAAACAACTGCGATTATGTAAGAAGAAGACCAGAAGAAGAATTTCTTCCAGTGTCTGGTGCAGAAGGTCAAACATTTGACTAAAGTCGTGGTTTAGAGCTTGATATCTTTCAAAGGACCTGGACATCTAGACATTGTGGGTGGCATGATGAATGCTAAACAATACAAGAAAGTTATAACAACTTGTCTGATTCCTCAACTAGAGGACTGGTTTCCTAATGGGAACTGCACTTACATGCAAGATAGAGCACCCTGCTATACGCCAAACATTATCAAGGATTACTTTGTTGACATCGGTATGGAGGTGATGTCCTGGCAATTGAAGGGATATGGCACAATCTGAAAGACAGTAAACAAGGTCAACACCACTAACAAATGTATATAAAATATATGAAGGTGACTAAAATTACTTATCGGAATATAGCATGAAACATTGCTTTATTGACAAACACTTAGTTACCAAAATTGTAATATATTTATGCTAAAAGATAAAATTAAAAAAAAAACTATTTTCTCTTTTACCTTTTTTGTTTTGACAATTTTCAATGAACATAAGATTTAAAGCCTAATATTATTGCACTGGTCACAATACGAGACACAATGTGATACTATTTGATATATAGCAATGCAATATCAAGACCAGCATCAATATACCAACAATATTTTGATGCTGTGTCTACTTATAAAACTTATGAAGTCTTTAAAAGTTATAAAACTTTTCAAATGCTGTTTAAATATATGGAAGGATATATATATATATATATATATATATATATATATATATATATATATATATATATATATATATAAATATTATTTAAAAATGACTACTTGAGCTGAACTCTCTTATGTTATGTCTCTATTCTAGAGTGAAACTGGATATAGTCAGACAACATGCAATTTATTAGATAGTTGAAAATCTAATGTATTATTATAGCTGTTATTATTTTTTCTGATTTTTTTTTCTTTCCTCTTAAATATTTGGTTAATTTCAATAAGACAGTGCCTAAATATTCGAGTTCCTGGTTACTCACACCCACATTTGTTAACAGACCTTTCTTTACCAATAACATACAATAAAAATAACATGTGTTAAGGTTGAGATGCAAGTTTAAGAGACAAGGATAAATATATTTAATTTATTATTAAAGAAAAATATGTACATTTTTATTAACAAGTTAAAAAGTAATAACATATAACTGAACTTATCTACAAAAATGAAAACATGAGTATAGGAAACACCAAAAAGATAACATAAAAATCAAAGAAAAACAAAATGGTAAGAAATCTGCAAGTTAGGACTAAGTTTTTCTTCAAAGATCTAAATGCTTTGTATCAAGTAGTGTTGTTATAAACTTTGACTAAATTGACTAAAAGTTGACTAGTTAAAAGTTGAAATTAGTCGACTGTAAAAATTGAATAGTCAATTTGATCGATAATGGACTACCTACTAATCAACTAAAAGTTGATTTAGTCAAGTAAAAATTTTAAAACCCTTATATCTTTTCATTCAATTTAACTTTTCAATCTTTAGCTTTTGTTTGTTCATTGAATAACAATAGTATGTACTATTATAACTATAACCAAGTTTTTTGTTAACTCTCTAGAGCCGCTCCAAGCTGGCTCAGGGTCTTGGGGTAAAACTAAATTATGAAGCTCCAAAATTTAAATGTCATCTAACAATCACATTATTAATATGATAGTAATGAGTTTTTGATATATAGCCACTGTGTCAAGAATTAACTTTTAATTCGAACCTCTTTTCCTGATAAAAAACCTTTGGAGTATGATGATAGTACAAGTATGTAGGAGTACATTAGAGTTGGTTTTGAAATCTTTCATAATCGTCCATGATAGAAAAATTGATATGAATTTTTAACTTTATTGGTATGAACAAATGAGTTACATTTTCTATTGAAATTATTTGAAACTTGTTCGAACATATTTATTTTATAAATAAGCAGTGTACTTATCACTTTGAAACAACAAACAAACAAAAAAGGATTACTCTTGTTAAATATAATTCTTAAAAATTGATGTTAAAAGGTAATTTCTTACATATCATATGTTATAATACGTTATATTTTCTACAAACTATGTTATATTTTCTACATACAAGTTAAATGAAATGCTTGCTGTTTTATTCAATCAAATATTTTAGAAGATTCTAAGGGCAGTCTGGGTGATTACTGAGCCTCTTGAACCGTTGCCAGTGATGTTTGAAGTCATGATGGAGTGATTCTGTTGTTTGCTCTTAATAGATGCCCAGTAAGTGGTTGTGGTAATCAATAAACTGTGTTACATGAAAAAAGACAGCATGCGCTTTGGGAGTGACACTGGTTTTTGGAAGCTCAAAGTAGGAATCCTTGAATTCTTCAATGAAGATCCAATAGCTGTCTTGAGTAATTTTTTCAATGGAGGCATGAACAACCGCATCAAACTTTCTGAATGTGTCAATGAGCGGAAATGCTAAAAAACAAGCATGCTTTTCCATAAGTTATTGAAGCAAGTCAATATTTTGTGAAAGCTTTCTGCACTTATTGCCTACAAATTCCCCTCTGTGAAAAGGTTATTGTTGAAAGTTCATCATTTTTGGCCACTCAGGTGCATTTTTCCACTGCAGACAGACTCTTGAAGAGGTGGTTAACAACAACAAGAAGCAAGTGAAGTTCCATGGGTGGAATGAAGTCCAAGATGAGTGTTCCTTCAGGTAACTTAATAACTGACTGATGCACAACATTCTGAAAGTCCTTGAGTTTTTTTATTTGGGCACCGCCTGCTTGGAACCATGTATAATCAGTTTAAATGAAGCCAAATGTTTAAAGTTCAACACTCTGATGAAGATTCTTTGACTTAATGTCACACCAGGTACAAGGGCGAACACTTGAGTGAAAACGCAAACCACAAATGTTTGCAAGCCTAATGTCATATGACAACACAAAAGGCAAACTCTCAAGGCTCAATTTTTCCATGATCTGCTTTACATTGTCATAATTTTCAGAGTGGTTTTCTGTAATAGCCACCAGAAATTGATGCTTCACTCCTGAGTCTTTGAAGAGAGGCTTCTTAAATTGGGGAGAAGCATTTGGTTCTAAGTCAAGAAGCACAAGAAATGCTTACAGGAACACCCCATCCTCCATCAATTCCTACCTTGATAATTTCATTAGCCTGATGACCTCTGATCTGAACTAAAATGTTTCTAAGAGCTTCAACATCTTTGCAGTACACCAATATACGTTTGGATTATTCTCCAATAGACATTTGGATGTGTCTGAAAATTCAAAGATGACTAATAAGTCAGAAAGATGCTTTACAAGAGACTCAAATTTTTCCCTGAAGTTTTTTTTAACTACTCGCTGGAGAGCTACTTTGTTAAGTGCTTGAAAGTCCAGTCTGGTTTTGAACTTGTAGAAATTGTCGATCAGCCAAGGTGGAAAAAGTTCTTTTTATCTTAATGACCCTGGAAAAAGAGTTTACATCAACACAGTTTCTGATATTAAAAAGTTTTCTTGTTGTCACTAAAACAAAAGTATAATAAGCATATATTACTTAAAAAAATTTTTTTTCACCTGGAGTAACTGAATGATGTCTTCCTGTTCCCTTAAGAACGTTGCTCAATAACTGGCTGTTTTTTCAACTGAATAGCTGTGTTTGTTGTTCTATTCGGCTGAGGGCTTCCAAACTTGGCTTTTCCCACATAACATATCATGCAATCATATGGTGATTTTCTTGTTGCAGGAGAAATCTTTATGCTTCGGTAGTCAGGCAGTGAGGGAAGTTGAACATCTTCACTATTGTCTTTTTTTCTAAGGCCTACTCAACAGTTTTTGCAGATACCAATTGGGACTCTTTGATCTTCAAAGTTGATAGCTTGACCAAAAACTTCTTGACAGTGATAAATTATAAAATCAGTCAGTTGCCTGTTAGCTTTTTTCAAACAGAGAAAACAGATAGTTTTCTGTTGTCATCAAGTTTTTGCTTGATTCGGCATTTTAGTTTTGCACTTGTATTTTGCTCAAAAGGCACAATGAAACTGTTTGCAGGCCTTTCCCGGAATTCCAAAATTAATAAAGAGCTTAGGAACTCTTACTTCAATAAGTTGCTTATCTCTGTTAGTAACTTATGTGACAAAAATAAACAACTTTTATGTAAAAAATGTTTTATTTTATTTGATCAATAATCTTTTCAATAGGCCAAAAAAAAATTTTAATTACATTTTTCTTTCACAGACGATGATAAAAGATTTCAAAACCAACTTTAATATATCCCTACATACTTGTACTATCATACCCCTGGATATTTTTCTTGGGAAAAGAGATTCGAATTGAAAGTCATTTTGTGACAGTGATAGCAAATTATCAAGACAGTCTTTTTTTAATTAAGACCTGGAAATAGATTGTTCCATTGTCGAAACAGCCCTTTTCTTATGTTGTTTTGCTCCATTATTATTTAAATAATATTGTATTAAAAAATAGAAAGGAAATATAAATTACTTTATTACTTTTTGTTATTATTTATTTCAAAAAAATAAATTATTCTGATATTTTGACTAAATCAACTTATTAGCCAAATTCATTTCAGAGGCCTGGTCTCGAAATTAATTCGATGTTGGGAAAAAAGTAAAGATGGTTACTTTGTTATAAAAAAAATCAACTAAACAATACTGTTGTTGCTACTATTAGCTCTTAATTCATCATGATTAAAAACCTAAATGATTAAAAAGATACTTTCAAGAAATTGTGAAAGAAAATGCAAATGTATTTACGTTTTTTAAAGGTAAAAGAAAAAAAGAAGCCTAATAGGCTATTGAATATTGTTATTAAATAGCAAACATCTATTTTTAATGAAGTATCTCTTAAAATACCGAAAATTACAGCTGAATGGTTATCAAACAATATGCTTTACAATAAGAAAATTAGTGAAGATATCGTTTACAGATATTGTGACCATTTAAAAGGAAGGGAACTGCGTCTTCCTGAAAAAACATAAAAAATGCTACAAAGTTGCAAAATAAAATAGTTACCTGGTTAAATGTTACATGCATTAAATCTATGAGTATAAAATTATATATTGACTACATGAGATCAGTTGCTTTACTTTTTGATTAATTTATTCCTAAAATAGAACATTGAAGTTGTCCTGTTAGTTCTAGTAGATTGTGTACTGGGTTCACTTTCACTTTTGTGTTTAGCTACTTTCACTTTTGTGTTTTTTAAAACACAATAATGATAAAATACTAAATACAATGAAAACTATAAAAGAAAAGATTTAGGCTCTTTCTTGCACAGAACGTTACAAAGTGTAATCATTTTTTTAAATTAACTGAGTCCTAAATAAAAGATGACAATTGCTATACCAGCATATCCAGAACTAAACTATTTTTTAACAGATGTATCATTGTTTAAAAATTGAAATAACACTTTTAAGAAATGGCTGTTTAGTTGTAATGTGTTTATTTTGTACAAATGGAATTAAAATTTGAATGCGAATCATTTGACTGTCAACATTTATGTTATAAATACTCACAAAGAACTGCCTTTGTTTTATCAGATTATATTTGTTTTAATACCTCATTATTTGATCCAATTATACTTCTCATGGATAATACTAAAATTGAAAATATTGATTTCTATATTAATAAACTCACGGAAGATTCAAGTTATAATAATACTTGAAAAAACTTCTTCTAACATTTTTAAAAATAATACCAAAATTGTCACTAATATCATTCGAAATAAGACTGAAAATACTGATGTACAAAGAACATATGATGGTTTAAAAGGCATAGCATATTTCTCATTAATAGATAACTTTTTAATACTGGTATTGTAAAAATATTGACCTTAGTAACCGCATGGCTCCAAAATGATATGGTATTAATTAAATAAGCATAGAACAAAATACAAAAAAGTATCATGATTACATAAAGTTACAGCTGCTTAACTATCTAATTTACTTAGTTTTTTTGGAAAACTTTTAAAGTTATGTTATATTGGAATGTTTTTTAGAATGTTTTTTACACCAGACCTAAGCCATTTAGAAAATATTCAAAAAGGTAAATTATTTGAAAACTTCTTTCATTGTTATTTTTGGTAATACTTTCATTGTTATTTTTGGTGCTTTACGCAAGCCAGCATCAAGAGCAATGTCTTTTTCATAAATATTATGAAAGGTGCTCCATTTAATTTCTCTCCCACATACAATTATAGGATCTTTAAATCAATTAAAGTTAAAATCTGGAAATAAAAATCTTTTGCAATTTAACAAATTATTTCTGATGTTTTTAATAAGATGTACAACATCAAAACAAAGGTAAATTTTTTTTAGATTGTAAATAAAAAACAAATCTTCGGCTTGTTGATTCGATGCACAAAGAATTTTTTTAAAACAAGAAACAGTAGAGGAATGGTCGTCACACACAATAACTCTAACATTAAATTCACATTCAGTTAAAATACGAAGACATTCAAAAATTTCTTCTTTCAACCATTCAGCATTGATTTTTTTTTCAGGAGACGTTTTAATCACATATGGAATGTTTTGTTTCAGGCCAACTATCATAAAACAAACTATTCCCTTTTACATTTCTCCAGACTCATCACTACCAATCATCTCTCCAGCAAAATACTCCTTACATTTTTGCAAGTACATTTCATCAAAAATCAAGCAAATGTCTTGAGATATCTTACCTTCTAATTTTAAACGTTTTGCACAACTTAGAACATCAATATTTCCACTAGTTATTTTTTTAAGTAATGATAAAGATGGTAAAGGCAATCCTTCACAAAAAAGTTGGTATGACTGCATAGAAGTATATTGTAGTATCAGTGAATATTTTATAATATTGGCTGAATAAATAGGTTTTTTCATATATTTAATTTGCTGTAATTCAGTCAATACAGATGAAAATTGTTCGGCTTGTGATTTAATGTAGGTAGGAAAATTTTGAAGCATACTTTTACAAGATAAACGACAATCTCTTCCTTGACGAAACCACTGAGGCAATGGCAGAGGTGAACCTTCGTAAAATAATTTAACATGCATCTCATTGTTTACACGAATGCACTCTGTAACTTCTGGAATAGATAAAGTACTATGACTCAATTTATAAAAAATTACATAATCATGATACTTCAAGAATGAAAAACCATCTGGAGCAAGACTTTCAGTAATATCGTCAAAGCTACTAATCAAATCATTCAATAAAAACTGTTCATATTGATCTGGCTGAAATATTCTTTTAGTTGGTGATTTTCTTAACGAATTAGAAGATTTTATAAGTTGTGATGAACCTTCTTCAGTCAAATTTGTGCAATCAAAAATAGTTGGAATAGGCTATAGTTTTTTTATTAATCTAAAACGTTGTTTCGTGTTACCTTTCTTAAAATATTTTTTTTCAAAGTGTTTGATGCATATAACGGAAGAATTAGTAGGTGTCCAATCTTTTCTATTTACAAATTTAATCCAATTTTTTTTTAACTTTTCATTTTTTGGAAACGAAAATACTACTTTAGATACTTAATTATGATAATTTAAACGACAATTTACAACGCAGCATTTGTTAACCATCTTTTTGAACTTTCAAAGCTGCTTCTTTAAAAACACTTTTTGAGAAAATTGGCCTTCTATTTTTTTCTTTAAAATGCAAAATATCGGACCGTATAATTAAAGTAGGCCATGGTTTAAAATTAATAATGAGCAGTTTTAGAATTACAAACTTAACATTTACAACATTTAGCAAAAAGATTAGATTTCTTTTTAACTCTTAAAACTTACGAATTTGATGTAATTTTCTTTTAATGTAAGCCTTGTTGTTATATTCTGTAGAAAAATTTATTTACATTATTTGATTTTATGTGCAGCAATTGAACTTCGAGTTTTAAATTGTCAAAAAGAAAATGTAAAAGTGTAATTTTGAATTAAGAACAAAACTCAAGGCATTACAAAATTTACTCATCAAGTATTAGCACTCTAATAAATGACATGCTTACGTGTCATGTTTCTTCTCACAGTGTGCTACTGCTACTCCATAAATTTGGAGAATCCACAGGATATCGCTTCAGTGATATTCCACACCGCACAATTGTGGAACAGATGATGCAAGAACTTGGTTTATTTCAGACATACAGACTGCTGAGATGTCACAAACCATGCAACAGTAACTAAGTTAAACAATTTTTGGAAAAAATCATTAAATAAACTTAACTGTCATCTTCACCCATTAGACACAATGACCAGTGCTTGTAAGTCATCGTTTAAAGCATTAGAAACTTCACAAGGGAATCTTTTTGGTAAAGACTGTGTTGCTGCTAACATTGCTGTTCAGCTTAACAAACTCCGTTACAAGAATGGCAAAGGTGTATATATAAATATATGTATATATTCAAGTTTGCAAAAGACTTCTATACAGGGTATATATGTATATACATTGTGTTTTCTTATTTATAGGTGACCTGAAGGGTTTTGTTATATTTTTAGATAACAACAAGCTTCCCAGAGGACTACTACCACGCTACAGGGGAAATCGACTACACATCTTTTTTCACACGAGTGGAGTCTTAATTTATCAATTTATCAGATAATAGCTATTAATCTTTCTATGTGGTTTTTTTTTTTTCACATTCATATATTTATTTTCAGGTATGCACAAGCTGTGTGCAATAGGTTTAATAGGAAAATTATGAACTGGTCCTTGGATAACCAATTTCTATGCTACACAAAGTCAGGGATTTGACTATTTGTCTGCTGTAGAAGTGGTTAAAGATGTTTGCAACATTCTTGTTGAGAGCCAGAAGAATGCACTTTCTTTATTAAACCGAACAACAGACTTTTAGTGATTGTATTAATGATCCGGTGTTTGATTTTATTTAACTTTTCTCCAAGGACTGATGAAATGAGAGACACATTAGCCTGCTGTTTGAGTGCTGTTGTTAACGTCATTGACCAGCAATACCAGCGACTGTTTAACTTGAATACAACTGAAAAACTTAAAGCCCAGACATTATCAGCACAACTTCACAACATTGACTCAGAAGAACTTACGGGTATGTTTAGTGCTGCAAAGCAAAAAACTCCAAATGCTACAATTTGTTTCTTGTCAGCAAAACTGTGTGCATGCAAAAATAAAACCAATGATTATCTCTATGAAAAACCTATTGATGTTTGAAACAAGTTGATATTATGGGGCATCTCCACTGCAAGGAAAAAGTGATTTGCAAACATACAAAAATACGAGAAATTGAAGATAGAATTGATTAAACGAATGGCTGGCAAGCTTCAAAAAAAGGAAAAAAATTTCAAAAAAAAGAAAAACATTTTGAAAAGATTTTCAAAATGTTTTTCTTTTTTTGTGTACCTCAGCAAATAAAACTACTGTTTTCTGATCTAGAAAATAAAAAGGCTGCAGATATTAAGGACATTCTTTTTGGTGATGTTATTGGATAAAATATCTGCCACATAGGGTATGATTCTGCCACTAACAGTCAGAAAATCTACTATGGCCAATTTCTTAGATTAAAAAAAACAACAACATGTATATATCATTTCTTACTTTAAACCAAATGAGTGTGAGGATGAGAATGCTTTTAAGTATGAGATGAATAAATAACAACTGTCTGCAGATATCATGTGGTGATTAGACATTACCATGAATAAATTGTAACATGGGTGTGATGTGTGCGAGTTGATAAATCATAGGGTATATTAATGCTGATAATATATTTATACACTTTTGTTGTTAGACATTGTTTAGAGTATATAGCCTTATAACTCTAAATGTTATAGGTGCTTAGAGTTAATATATGTTTTAAACTTAAGTAAGTCAGTATACAGTAAATCAACTGCAATTATGTGTTACTTAAATATATAGAACAATGATAATATGATTGCATAATAAGTATATTATGTAAGTATATTTTGTATTTTAATTCAAGTAAAATGCTTTTGTTATATTGAATGTGATTTAGAGAAGTTAAAAGTTAGTTTAATTTAATTTATTAGTTTGCTCATGGATATTTCGCCACCAATTTCACATGATTGAACTATGATTATAACTATAATTTTTCTTTTATCTTTTCCCTATATATACAGGGCTCAATAAAAAGGTTGGACATCGTCGTCTCTTGGACCATTCTTGAAACCTGCTAAAGGGCAACAAACCATTGTTGATTTTTTCAGTAAAAATGAACAATGGTTAGTTTCCCCCATATATCAAATCTCAAAAATAGTCCAGGGGGCAGCAACGTCCAACCATTAAATTGAGCCCTGTATATATTAGATTAATTTTATCTTAGGTATCATTGCAAAGTTTTGATTCAGAACACAGAGCTTTAACAAGATGATCCAAGATCAATGCTTTAACAAGACGATCCGAGATCAATGCTTTAAGGAGATGATACACATCTTTGGACTTCTTTCTATTAGGCAGCTAAACTCTTCAAAATGAAAACATCTATTTTCATAACCACAATTCCTCTTTTTTTTACATTTCTTATAAATTTATCTGAAAAAAAGAAGTTTTATATTTCATGTCTAAATTTGGTACAAAGGAGTATGTCCAACTTACATACATTTTGGCCCATTTTTTTTCTAAAACATATAATTACGTTCAAGGATGTTTGAAAACAATATAAAACTACATTTTTTTTTTTTTTTTTTTTTTTAGATTATTCACCTCCCCAAGGCCCGAGGGGGGCCACTACAGTCGAGGAGGCTACTCATTTTTTTGTTTTTTTTATTTTTATTTTTTATTTATTATTTAAAATTTGAAAAATAATTTCAACTCCCTTAAAACACCCCTTTCTCCAAAAAAAAAGGTTTTTAAAGAAATTGTTTGAGGTTTTTTACAAAAAAAAAATTGAAAAAGTATTGCAAATATGTTAATTTGACGTATTATTTTTGTAAAAATAATCAATTAAAAAATAAATAATCAAAAACTAAAGCTCTGTTACATTTAAAGGAGACAATTAAATATTATCTCCTTTTTACATTACTAAAAATGAAAAAAACAAAACAAGATAATAATTTTACAAAATGGTATTTGGAAATAGATATTGTTGTGTTTGTCAAACTATTTCCTTAGGGGGGTGGTGGAACACCCCTGTAAAATCGCCTCTGTTTTTAATAGCACACTTGTTAAAGATATTTTAATAATGAATCAAATCCTTATATTGTTCTAGAAAATTATGAAGATTTTAATTCTACAAATATTGATAATGATTCTGGAGAGTACAATTATGTTGATGACGACGATGATTATTTCAATCTATTGAAGAAAGTACAATTGTATCTGTTTTATTTATAAATGTAAGCCTGATTCGACTCAATTTAGCAAAATAACAAATGAAAGGATAATCGATTTTTCTATTAAAACAAACATATTTATACCAACTGATAGTCGGTGTTGTCAGTTTCATTTGACAGATAGTAAGTGGCTTAAAGATAAATATTTAGATAATATGTCAATTGTAAGAACTCCGTAAACATAACAAAAACAAAACAATAATGTTAGACTTATTTAAAAGTTTTTGATAAAGAGATTTAAAAACAGCATCTATATTTGCAAAATTTATTGATATAAATAATGTAACAAGTGAGTTTTGTTTCCAAAATACAGATTTTACAGAATTAAAAATAATATAAAATTTATTCAATCACTTGAAAGAACAAGTTCTTGCAATTTATTTCTTTTGGTTAAAGACTGGTCTTGATAAAAAATGCAAATGGTTTTATTATTGATGTTAATGGACATTTTGCTGCAACTATTAATGATGCAACTATATTAAGTGATATTTAAAAATAAATAATAATAATAAGTGATATTTATTTTAAAAATAAAAAGTAATTTAAGAGAACTAGTTCAGTCCAAGTTTTAGATAAAAGATAAAATTAATTTAAAAAATAAATTGGAATCATATATTTTGAATACAAAAAGAAAAAGTAAAAAGCAATTCGAACCATTTGATGCATAAGATGTAAATGATTTCCTAAAGTTTTCTGTGGAGGGTATTCAAAAATACATCACATTTCATAGCTATCAGATAAAGCAACATTTTAACAAAAATAGAAAATATATTATTTTGATTGATAAAAATATTCAACATATTCAAGACATTTAAACACTACTAAGTATAGGGTCATTCCATATGAAATCCTCCACCAGACCATGACACCATTACGCCTCAGAATTAATTAATTTCTACCTTACTTGCAGTCCATAGTAAAAAAATAATAACTGCAAAAAATTTAGTTAAAAATACACATGGGTTCCAGAGATATCGTCAGTTAAAGTAATGCTGACTCAGCATTTTAGTGATTATTTGAAGCGACTACAAAGCAACTTTGACATATAGTATCTTCATAATGGCTTAAAGAAATTTCCTAAAATTTGGTATCCCAAAAGATTTTCACTTGAGGAATCCAAAACTAACACCATCAAGACTTGATTGTCTCAGGAAATGCCTCATTTATCTAATTTTGTTCAAAACTATTGACTTATAAATTCATGATTTTTGGAGGTAAAGTAAACACTGTGGCCCAATTTCCTGAGTAAGAAGTTTAATTGTATATCATTATTTTATGTTAGGTCTACTGAAAAAAATTAGATTCATCAATTGTCTCACTAATTCTTGATCAAAATTTGCGTTAAAAAATTGTGTCTTTTTAGAAAAATTTAAATTTTGTAACGAAAGCAATTGAAATGTTTTTTAAAACATTTGAATAAGACATCAAATAGTCTTATTTATTGACTAGTTTAGGATGTTTATAGTCATGGGCCAAGGGAGGGCTAAAGGCCTCTGACCAACTCCACCCCGCCCCCCACCTACCCCAATCTCCCTGGATTTTTTTTTTTTTAAATACACAAAATGATATAAAAATAATTATTAAAATTCAATTTAAAAACATAATTTTTTTTTAGTTTAAGTTTGAGAAACAATTAATTTTTATTATTTCAAATCGATAAATACTTACGCCTTATTTCAAAGTAAGCATTCAAAATTAAGATGTTTTCACGATTTTAAAAATCATAAATTTTGAAAGCAAAGATAATGAAATGTTTTTTGAAACATTTTAACAATCAATATCTTTATGGTATTATTTAGTAGATTAATACTAATATAGTCATTGATATAATAAGGTAAGACAGTGGGATTTATTTAAACCCCCCTCCTTCTCAGCCTTCCATCCAAGGATGTGAAAAAAAGAAAGGAAGAAAGACAAATTCTAAATGCAAAATAGGTAAATAAAATTACATAATTATTTTAAATGTATTTTTTTTTTTTGTAACTGCTTATATTCTTTAATTCTAAATCAGATTTGTTGTACATACGACCTGATATTGTTGTGGGTGTAGATATTATGCATGTAACTTCTGAACTGAGCACCCAACACTCGTCATTTCTCATTGGCAAAAAGAAGTTTTTACCTGGACCATGTGGATGCATGAATCTGACTTATGTATCAAGCACACTTACATCTTCAGCAATCCCTACCCACCAAAATCCATCATAAAAACATGCAATACAATCCATTTTTTTAATGTTTAATGAAATCTCTTTATTATGTTTGCTTTTTGGAATGATATCAAATATTTCAATACACGTATCAATACTTGTTTTTTTATAACTTATAGTGTTTCAGCAATTGGAACAAAATGATGATCTGCCTTTGTGCCAGAAACTGTTCTTCCACCTAAATATCTTTTTTCTAATTGTGCTAGTGTTTGGACGATTTTATCTTAAGAAAATAATTTAAAACAAATTCCATTTATCTTAGCTTTACAAAGGAAATACATTCAATTAACATCTAAAATCTGCCCAGTAGTAATTTGTTTCAGACTTTTCTTGACATCCTAATCTTTTAACAGTCCCACCAATATCATCACAGCAGGATTTACCATGACTGGTAGCAAAAAATACCCATTCAGCATTTAAATCAAAGTCTTTACTGTGATGACAAAGATTGATAAAGTTTTTAAAATTTTTAAATTGTACGACACAACCATTGGAAAAGTATTTCACACTTGATACATCAGGTAGATTTTCTTTGATATATCTAGTTATACCTTCCTAATTCTTGTAAATAAATCCTGTGGCATGATCAACATCTTCTGAAAGGTAACAAAAAGAATTATGCTTGAGAACTTTTTTCTCTATAAAATAAAGAACATTGACTTTTGCTCCAGTGATAACTTTGAATCTCATCCTGAACAACATAATGATAATTTTCAGCAAAATCTCCTAAAAGTAGGCATTCGTTTTGGTTAAGATTTTCATTGCAGTTTTTCAAGTATCTACTTGGTGTTTTTGCAATATATGAATGAGTAGTAAGGTTGCCAATGCTGTCACATAATAAATCATTAAATTCATGTAGTGGCGATTGTAATAGTAGTGTTGTATGATTGGTACTCTGCCATTGCTTGAATGCTACATCTTCTTTGTGCTCATGGTCCATAAACTCCTGCACTAAAAAACTTTTATTGATTCAATACCAGGGCAATGGTTACATCGATGCAACATACATTCTGCATTTTCAAGCGAGCTAACAATCAATGCCATGAAATTTTTGTAACTTTTATTCCACATAATAGCATAAATGAGAAATTTTGTATTTTGTTGATGTATGGATACACATACATTATTAGTACCTGATCCATTAGTTGTAATTCACCATTTAAGTTTAAGTGAACAAAACTTTGACAAACTGACTTGAACATTAAAATCTTTTTTAAATGCAACATGTAGTTCATTAAGACTGAGTAGCAACAATCTTTTTTGAACATGTTGGTTTTTCATAACACTTACAAAATCTTTTTTTCCTGGCACTATTCTTGAAATTCATTACTTTGATAAAAGTTAATCACTAAATTAGCTGTTTCTGGTGAAAGTGGGTTGCCAATTTTTTTTTCGGGCAATGATAGAATTCCATGCTCATTTTTAACTTTTCTTGCAGTTCAAACAAGATACTCAGATACTTTAAAGTAGCTTGATATCTTTGTATGTGTCTATGATTTTAGTTCGAGTATTAACATTTGCACCTTATGGCAATAACAGTCAGTCTTTGAAACTTTTTTGTTTTGTTTCATACATTAAAATGTCTAGATCATGGCCATTGTTAATGTTGTTGTTTGAAATGGGGCTTTTTATTTCTTTTGTTAAAGAAAATACAAACAAGTAAAGAACAACCTTTACTTGTTTGTATTTTATAAAAGAACAAAACAAAATTTTTGCTTGTTTTTGATATAATTAGAGGTAAGCATTCATAGATTTGAATTGAAATAATGAAAAAAATTGTTTCTCAAACCTAAACTAAAAAAAATTATGTTTTTAAATTGAATTTTAATAATTATTTATTATAATATCATTTTATGTATTTAAAAAAATTCAGGAAGATTTGGGCAGGGCGGATTTGGTCAGAGGCCTCCCTGGCCCTCCCTTGGCCTATGACTATAAACATCCTTAACTAGTCAATAAATAACACTATTTGATGTTTTATACAAAAAAATGTTTTAAAAAACATTTCAATTGCTTTTGTTACAAAATTTAAATTTTTTTAAAAAGACAGTTTTTAAACGCAAATTTTGATCAAGTATTAGAGACAATTTATGAATTTAACTTTTTTTAGTAGACCTAAGATAAAATAATGTTATACAATTTAACTTTTTACGCTGGATTTTGGGCCACAATCTTTATTTTACCTCCAAAAATCATGAATTAACAAGTCAATAATTTCGAATAAAATTGGATAAATGAGGCATTTCCTGAGACAATCAAGTTTTGATGGTGTTAGTTCTGGATTCCTCAAGTAAAAATCTACTGGGGTACCAAATTTTAGCTTATACTGATATTTTAAAAATTACCAGATAACTATGAAGCCAAGCTGATCTGGCTTAGATTTTTTAATAGATAATATGTAAGACAATAATGATATGCTGGTGTAAAAATCTAAACACGATCAGCTTTATTTAGATAAGAAATAACAATGCGAAAAAACTGTAAAAAACTCTAAAATTGGTCGGAGTTTTCTTAAGTAATCATTGTACTCAAATTTTATTACTTAAATGTTCATAACTTTTTATAGAATCATCTAATTTTGATAAAATTTACACCATTGTAATACTAAATAAAAAATCTTTCTAAGTATTTAAACATTTGGAAACTTTTACACACATACCTACATTGCAGGGGCGTTTGCAGCGAAGTGATTTGGTGCAGCAATTCAAAATTGAAAATGATCATGATATTGTTAATTGGATTCCCAAAAATGTAATATTAAAATTTCATCACAAATACATTTTTAACAAACCCTCTCTGTAAAAGCAAGTCTAGATTTAAGTTTCTCCAACAGAGTAATCGATCCACGGAATAGCTTGACAAACAAAATTATAGATTCGATCATTTAATTTGTTCTTGAATTGATCGATTGAGTCCGCTTCTATTAGAAGCTGATTCAATCAACCAATTTAAGAACTATCTACACTAATTGTGTAGATATATTATAAAGAGACAATAATTCTTCAAAAACTATTAATAGCTGTCATACAACAATATTTCATGTTACTGTACTCTTTTACATCGGATTCTCAGTTGTTACAGCTTTCACATTTAATTTCGCGCGTATTTTTAAATTTGTTATTGACGTTAAAAATGTTTGAAAGTCGTAAAATTACTTTTAAAAATATCACTTAAAAGTTGAGTTTCCCAGTTTTCCTCTCAAAATGTCTATATAGGTCCACTGAAAGCCCGCTATAACATTTGCTGAGTTATTTCAGAATTTATTAACTAAAAATCTTTTTAACTCGAGAGACTTAAATAATAAACTAAAAATCTTTTTCAATTAATTAGCATAGTTCGCTTTGGCATAGGCTTTGAGTCAAAATTAGCGTATTAGGAAATTGTAAGTTAATCTTTTATATTTTATTTGGTATTTTAACATGAAATTAACAATTTTTCTCAAATGAGAGCTTCTTTAGAAAGATTTTATTTAGCCCTTTTTTTAAATATTAATAAATGATAATTAAAATACTAAAACTCTTAATATACAAGTAAATGCGTTAAATGTAACCTTACATCTCCAATCTTTTTGAAAAGAAGATACAATACTTTCTCGAGATGTCTTAGAATTAAATACCCTGTTTCTGTAATCAGATTCAAAACGATTTATTTCAGCAGCAATTAAAATAAAATAAAATATGAAAAAAATCATATCCCACATTATCTTTTTTAAAGTCATTTTCTACTAAGTTTCTAATACTAAATCGAATAACCCTTAAATATACTTTAAAAAAGAAGACCTTCTAAAACCATCGAATAATGTTTTTAAAAAAACTAAAACTTTTTTCCGGTTTAATTATTGTAAACTATTATTAATAACTTTTTGCTATTAGCTATTTTTTATTATTTATATATATATTAAACTCTTTAAAGATTTCTTTTAAAATTTGTAAAATTAAATTGTGTTGACTTTGGACCAGGGCCGCCGAGAGCTTTCATAAAACCCAGGGCATAGTCATGAGTAGCGCTGCTCACAGTGTTATAAAATGGGTTCTAACATTGACTTTCTGACCCGAGAAAACCCTTTTGTGGAATGATAGCCCACACTATGGGGATCACTTAGATATAAGTATTAAAATCAGATTACAACGTCCTGGCAAGTTATTGATGTTTAAATTTTCTGAATTTATTGATTACACACACATTCGAAAAAAACAGCTTGTTTTGCATTTTTACAGTAAGATATAATTTTAATTTCAAGTAAACAAACATACTGTAGCATAAAGAGCATTATGTTTTATGAAAACATAAAAAAAAGTTGAAAAATTAAAAGATATCAAGAAGATAAGCTTCCTTTATTACCAAACAAATATAATATTTTTTTATTCTTCTGTTTTTCTGTTTAACTTTTCATAAAAATTATTTTTAACTGTGAAAATAAGACAGTTTTTGAATTTCGGGAAAATTTCGGGAAAATAAAAATTTCGGGAAAAGGCATGATTTATTTACTTTATTCACGAGAGCAAAACTGCGCACATCTAATTTTACAAAAAAATGCCGAATACAGCAAAAAACCACCAAGACTGCAGGAAAACTGTCTGTTTTCTTTGCTTCAGTAAATGTCAGAGGGAACTGACACCTTTCCTAAAAGAAAAATGCCAAACAATACTCAATGAGAGGATCGATTTTAGTAATGACAAAGTTCCACTTGGAATTTGTGAAAAGTGTCGTTCTTGTTTAAGAAGAAAGGATTCTGGAGAACACATCAATCTCCCATCACTTAACAATTTTGAGACTATAAAAATTCGACCTCAAACTAGAGACACACTCAACGCGGTTAATGCATGTACTGGAAAATACACGAATTTTGCATTTTTATAAAAAGGTTATATTTCACTGCATTTTTTTAACCCGAATAATTTTTAGAAAAAAAAAATTTTTTTCTCCTAGCGCTTTAGTTTGTCTAAAATCAAATAAAGTTAAATTTTTTATAAATTACTCAAGTTTAGGTATAAAATTTTGCTTTATAGTTGATGGACCATATTTTGGTATAAAATAGTGCTGCTCTCAATGAAGATAAAACATTAAACTGAGAAAACAACTTTTTCAAACAAGTTTTAAGTTATATGTTTAATTTCTAACCAGTCAAATGTCTGCAAACATATTAAAGGTTGAAAAAAATTAGTTATTTCAAGTTTAAAATCTGTTTTTTTCATTTTATATGAAAGTTTTTATTAATATGAGTGTGAAGAACACACAAATTGACATACGACTAGTTAGACTTTTAAAGTTAAACCTCTTAAGGTTTATTTAAAAGTCTAAGCTCAAAATTCAAACAATACTGTGATGTGAGCCATCCCTATTTTATAATGCCATAAAACTATTTTATGAAAATTCCGGTCTTTAAATTATCATAGATTAATATATATATTTTATTTGAATATATATATTTTTTATTTTTTTGTAGAAAATATATATATATTTTCTTATTCCATCGCAAAAGATATGTTAAGTCTTAAACAATATATATAGATATTGTTTAAACTTAACATATCTTTTAAAACTTAACATATGATATTGCTTATAAACAAATTTTGCAGACCGAAAAAAAAATATGTTTGTTATCACCGAGAACAAACAAGACAAAAAAGTTTGAGAACTTGCATTAACGGCGTTGAGACACAATGTGACTGTTTGATTTGTTCTGTTGGAAAACTGAGAAATAATGGTCAACAGAAAACTCAGCTTTTGCAGAGCTCAGCACAAAATACTCCATCTTCAACTGTCCAAAAACGATGCTCTGACTGTTTTTCAATTATTGGAAGAGGATTACCTCATCATTGCACAAAGGGCACTTTGCGAAATAACCTTGTTGCTGTTGCAACCAAGGATCCTGTTGCATCTGAACGAGTTGCTGCTCTTGTTGTTTCAAGTAAGGATTCTTCTCCACATGGCACTGTTCGATTGAGTCAACCACAAGGTGGAAGAATGCTTCCAATAATGCCAGGTAAAAGTTTAACTTTCATGAAAAGGTATTTTAGAAATTTCGAAATTAAACAATATCTGCATTTATTTTAGGTTCCTTATCAGCTAGAAAACTATTTCCTCCAAACCCATCAATTAGTATAAAAGAACTTGTTCAAGTTCAGGCAAACACAGGGCTTTCAAACAATGGCATCAAGAGACTAGCTGCTACAATTAATCAGTCAACTTCACAACATATTGTTGAGAAAAACTATGCTGTAAAATTTGATGCAGTTAGTAAGCAGCTTTCTCACCATTTCACGAGTTCATTGATTAAAGATCATGCTGGATGTGGAAGGATTGTCATTCATTGCAAGGACTTCAAAGAGCTTAAAAATGAACTCATTTCTATGAGAAGCACATCAAACAATCATATTGTGAAAGTTGGAATTGACGGTGGGGGAGGATTCCTGAAAGTAAGCCTTGGAATTATTGAATTAAATCGTGAACCTAACACTCCCCTAGCAAAACTCAATTGCACAAACAAGGTTTTCAAGGACACTGGAGTTAAGCGGCAACTTATTATTGCTGTCTCTGAGGACCTGCAAGAAAACTACTCAAATGTGTCTCAAATTTTCGAATTGATCAATATGAGAGACCAAGATTTTGTTTTGTCCTGTGACCTAAAACTGGCAAATATAATTTGTGGTCTCCAAGCACACTCAAGTGTACACCCCTGCACCTGGTGTGAGTCAAGTGCAAAGGACCTTTTAAATCAAGGAAAATTAAGAACTTTCCAATCTCTTGATCAGAATGTCTCACTTTTCAATGCAGCAGGATCAAACATCAAAAGAGCTCGTAATTACATGAATGTTGTTCATTCTCCTGTATTTGATCTTGCTGGTGGCACATTAGTTTTGGACTTCATACCGCCAATGGAGTTGCATCTCCTTATTGGTGTTTTCAATCATCTCTTTGCTGCCCTACTAAAAGTTTTCCCTCAAGGAACTCTTTGGACTGATTCACTGCACATTAAACAACAGCCTTATCATGGAGGGCATTTTGCAGGAAATGAGTGCAGGAAGCTGCTAAAAAATATTGATCTTCTTCAATCTATTGTCGAGAAACACTCATGCTATGCTGCAATACCATTAGTTGATGTATTTCGAAAATTCAATGCAGTAGTGTCTGCCTGTTTTGGATGCGTTCTTGATCCAAGTTATGTACAAAAAATTGAAGCTTTCAGAGTGGCTTATGTGGCACTGCAAAATGTTTCTGTGACACCCAAGGTTCATGCTGTATTTTTTCATGTAAAAGATTTCATTGACAAACACGGCCAAGCTCTCGGACTTTACTCAGAACAAGCAACAGAGGCAATGCATCACAACTTTCAAGTGCATTGGCAAAGGTACAAACGACCTAACCATCATCCTGAGTACAGTAAAAAGTTGCAATGCTGCCTTGTGGACTTTAATAGTAAACATTGCTTGTGAAAAGAGCCATTTTAGAATGATTTTTTCTTGTATTAGAATATTTATTTTAAAGCATAATTTTCATTTTAGATACACGATAAACTCTCAGAATATGTCTTTTTGTTTCCCTAGTTCATATTTATTGGAATAACCTATATTTTGTACTATATTCTGTCGGTTTTTGACGGAAAACTCGAAAATTATGGTTTATGTCGGTTAAAACTGAAATTTGGCCTACAAAAAAAAAAAAAAAAAAAATCTTGTCGGTAAAATTTGGTTTTTTCATTTTCACCCCCCCTCCCCACGTCTTTGTCGTTCGGTACGGCCCTGTCAATAACTTGCCAGGACGTTGTAATCTGATTTTAATACTTATATCCAAGTGATCCCCATAGTGTGGGCTATCATTCCACAACAGGGTTTTCTCGGGTCAGAAAGTCAAGATTAGAACCCATTTTATAACACTGTGTGCTATGAGTAGGGACGGTTTAAATAAAAAAGATTTAAAGAAATGCATACATATGTATGATATATATAGGCAATATCTGTACAACTATGTAATATAGCTGTACATATTTATCGTTGCATACGCTTTTAAAATTTTTTAGGTCTTCTAAAAGAATTTTATATTATATCAGGAGTATAAACACAACAGTTTTTTACGCCAAAAACCGCAATATTCTTCAGATATCTCACATTTAACAATTAAAATATAAGCATAACAATTTTAAGTTTTTAATATTGTTTAAGATTATAATGTTTCAATATATTTTACGTAAAAGTAAAAGTATAAACAAAACTTTTGCAAAAGGTTGTAATGGTTAAAATTTCGAATTACGCAACCATTAAACGCTAGTAATGAATATAAATTTATATAATGTTTATAAATGTTTTATATATATATATATATATATATATATATATATATATATATATATATATATATATATATATATATATATATATATATATATATATATATGCATATATATAATTATCATTAACTGTTTGCAACATTTAACTTGTAACAGTCAGGTAAAAACTAACGGATGACGAACATTTATTTTCAGTTGCTTCAGCCGAGTAAATTCCTTCAACGCTTTTATCCAAATTTACAATTTTTAATAATGTCATTGAGAATTGACTGTCAATAGTGAATTTTGAGAATGAATATATATTGTTCTTTTCAAGTAATCGGTATCCAAATAGCCACCTTATGACTGAGTTAGGTCTATGTTTCACTTTTAAAGTAATATCTTTTCCAATGGTTCCTTCAATAGTGTTAGTATCTTGATATAAATATGGCGTATCTAAGCGGGAAAAAACGATACTTTTACATCAACAAAAACATAAAACAGTTTTGTTGTTAAATGTAAATGAGTGAGCTTACCAAGAAACTTTATGTTTTGGATAGATTCAATATCACCAGATGAAACTGTGGCTTTCACTTTAAGGGATGTTACTTTTGTTATTTTTGAGATTTTTATCGTCAAGCCTGTAGCAGACACAAAAAAGCTCTCCGGCATAGTAATAACATCGTACCAGGTAATATTATTATTTGTGAATAGCCATTGAATTAAGTCTGGATTAATGTTGTTTGTACCAAAAACATTCGCATCGACAAATGTAGAATAGCCAGGGCAGTAAAATATTTCATTTAATACTATAGTAATGGATGTTTGTACGACTAACTCAAAGTTTAAACTGAATGTTATCAATTCTAGTAATGGGTTACCTTCGGTGAATATATATCTAAAAACAAAAGCAAAAATAATTTTGTGCTGGTTGGCACAACTGCATTGGATTTTTGTTGGCTGGTTCAACCATACGTTAGCAAAATACGTTTTGCGTTGCGTTGGTTAAATTATCTACATTTTACGTTAATTTGTGTAACGCAGAGATAATGTTGGTGTTACGTGGACAAGAGTTGCAAAAAGTTTTTTTTCTGTCGTGTTTTTTCAACATCGATTTTAACTCGACTACATGATTTTTTTTGTTGCTTTTTATGGTAGGTTTTTTTTTATGGTAGTTTTTTTTTTATTTTTACGGATTCTTATAGTGTTTTTGTTTACTTTGAGCAAAAGACGTGATTAAATACAGATTTTTTTTGGCTGTAGTGTTATTTCATTCATAAAACAAAAGTATTTATTTAGGTAACTCTCATTCATTTCATTAAATATTAACTTAAAAAAATATTTGGATTAGAATAATTAAAATGTTTAAACTTAAAAAATTTTGATCCTTTAAATTTAGAAAAAGAAATTACTAAAAAAATGTTGCCAAAAAGTTTAGTGTTCCTCAAAACACTTTAACTTACTGGATTAAGCATAAAGAAGATATAATCAGAAAGTATGAGTCTGCTCAATTTGGAGAAAGAGACAAAAGTTAAGTTTGTTTCCGTTGAGAAAGCTGTATATAAATGATTTATGAACGCCGTGAACAAAATGTACTGACTGGTGGACATACCATTGAGGAGAAAGCCTTAGATTTAGCAAATATACTCAACATTGTGGAATTTAAAGCTTCTTAAGGGTGTATTATGGCTGAGTGGGGAAAATAATGAATTTATCAAACGCCAGATTGAGCATATGTGCAAAGCTTACAATGAGCTAAATTCATCGGAAATGTCAATTGAAGTGAATCGTCTGCAACGTCATATGACAGTGTTCCAAACAAACACCAAGATTTAAAGAATTGAAGTATTTAAGAAGTCTTGTCTTGGATTATCAAATAGTGCCTGCAAGAAAGTGTACCTGATCTTTTTGTGGCCATCAGAATTTGTTTAAACAATAACTGTATCAGTAGCCAGTAGTGAAAGGAGCTTCTTAAAGTTAAAATTTATAAAAAGCTATCTACGCTCAACGAAAAGACAAAAACGTTTATCTAATAACGTGCGTGTAATTGATTCGTAGAATAATGTTAGCATGCAAATATGTTTAGAATAAATCATGTCTAAAAATAGAAATTGTGTTATATAATATACAGGTGACTCACGCTTGTAATTGTCGTTTTTCTGTTTAGCATCATTTGGGTACATTGTTTTATAATACAGTTTTACTGTATTATAAAACAATGTATTAATGTAGTTTTCACTGGTGCTGCATTTGGAGGTCTTATACCTGAATTTAACAACACAAAAAAAAAAGTTTAAGAAGAGCTGCCCCAAAATACAATGTTTGCCACAAAACTGTCTTAAATACTTTGAACAGGCATAGTGTTTATTGTCACAAGCGAAAACCAGCGCCATTTTACCATCCAGCTAAGAAAAGCCTTTGGACAACTTTATTGACATTTAACAAAGGGAGCAGGTGGACTTCCGATTATCATAATGGATGATGAAACATATGTAACACAGAATGATGGGGCCAAGTTTTCAAGTAAAACTTTTTATGCTAAAGATGTCTCAACAACTCCAAAGGAGATTCGCTTCTCAGGTCGCATCAAGTTTCCCTTTAAAGTAGGTGTTTGGTATGCATTTTGTGATCATGGTGTTTCTAATTACTTATCTGGAACCAGGAAATGGCCATAGATGTCCAGATGTACAAATTTGAATGCCTTCAACGAAGACTAATCCCCTACATTGAGAAGCACTGCCCTTATAAAGCTTGCATCTTTTGGCCAGACAAAGCTTCGTCACATTATTCTTCAAAAGTAGTTAAGTATTTAAACAACAAACAAATTCCATTCGGTTTGAAACAAAATAACCCCGAAAATGTCCCTCAATGTCGGCCTATCGAGCTCCTTCATGCTGAAATCAAAAGGCAAGTGTTTGCTGATTCCTTTCAACTAGAGAATGTTGATCAATTAAAATCAAGAGTATGTCAAATCATGAATAAGCTTGTAAAGCATGCTCCGAAAATGTCTACTAACTTTTCCGTGCTCCTGTTGACAAAGCTTATCGCAATGGTTTATTATCTGTTCAAAAGTAACTTGTAAACTTGTATATGAATAAAAATCTTTTATTGGAATGAATACTTTGTCTTTCTTTTACGAGTTTTTCAAAATTTTTTAAGAATAACAAGATTTTAACAAAATTCTACGAATCAATTACACACACGTTATGGCCATTTTATCTATTGAACATAAAATGTCTTCCAAAATTAAATTTGATAAAATTATTGATAATTTTTGCATCACCGAAAGCTAGAAAAGGGAAAATACGTTAACTCTTAGTCGTTTCAGCGATGCTCTACAATTTAAATAGGTGTACCTCTTAAACATTATTTTTTTCATTACTCAGGTTATCAACTATCTAGCAAATACGATAGCTTAATATATTCCTATGTTAATTTGTTTGATAGATACCTCAATAGCTGAAAGTACTGTGTAATTCTCAGTATTTGTATGCGTAAACATTGTATTTTCTTTACATATATATATATATATATATATATATATATATATATATATATATATATATATATATATATATATATATATATACATACACACATTATTGATTATTAATGACTGCATTACCTAAAATAAAATAAATTACCTAAAATTTATAATTTTAGGTAATTTATTTGATAATAACTCTTCCCTCCTCCCCAAAGAAGGTGATTTCCAAGTTATAGTCGGTTTTTTACTAATTTAGTCGGCTAGTCGAGTATTTAACACCATTCAGTCGGGTATATTTTAGTTTTGAGAACCTCTTTTTTTTTTTTTGAAGGAACCAGTCGTACTTTTCTTAAAAATTTCCATATATTTTCCACTAGTTATTTTTTAAGTAACGGTAATGATGATTAAGTAATGATAATGATGATTAAGTAATGATAATGATGATTAAGACAATTCTTTACGCAAAAATTGGTATGACAGTATAAAAGTATATTTTAATCTTAGTGAATACTTAATAATATTGGCTGAATAAATAGGTTTCTTTATATATTTAATTTGCTCAATACAGGTGAAAGTTGTTTGTCTTGTGATTTAATGTAGTTAGCAAAATTATGAAGCATACTTTTACAAGATAAACGACAATCTCCTCTTTGACGAAACCGCTGAGGCAATGGCAGAGGTGAATCTTTGTAAAATAATTTAACATGCATCTCATTGACAATGAAATGCAACTTCTGTAACTTCTTGAATAGATAAAACTTCTGGAATAAATAATATTACGACTCAATTTATAAAAAATTACACAACCATCATACTTGAAGAATGAAAAACTACCATAAGCAAGATTTTCAGTAATATCGGCAAAGTTATTAATTAAATCATTTAATAAAAACTGACCATATTGATTTTGCTAAAACATTCGTTTAGTTGGTGATTTTTCTAATGAAATAGAATATTTTATAAGTTGTGATGAACCTTCTTTAGTCAAATTTGTTTAATTAAATGTAGGTGGAATAGGTTTTATTTTTTTATCAACCTAAAACGTTGATCTGTGTTAGCTTTACTATAATATTTTTTTTCAAAATGTTTGACGCATAAAAAAGGAAAAACTAGTAGGTGTCTAATCTTTTCTATTTACAAATTTAATCTAATTTTTTTTCTTCTTTTTTTAGTCTTCATTTTTTGGAAACGAAAACTCTATTGTAGATACTTCACCATAATCATGATAATTTGAACGACAATTCACAACGCAACATTTGTTAACCATCTCTTAGAACGTCCTAAGAAGGTTAATGCTGAGGGTAGAAAGTTGCTCTTATCATAGATAACTGCCCAAATCATCCTAATTGATGACCTAAAACATCTTAAAGCAATTGAATTAGTATTTTTATCACCAAACACAACCTCCAAAACTCAACCAATGGACCAGAAAGTCATAAGGCCATTTAAGGTTTTTTATCGCACGAATGTTGTGAGGCGTCAGATCAAATTCATCGATGCTGGTAAAACGACCACAAATATCAACATTCCTGAAGCTATGAGCATGTTGGTCAATTCATGGAATGCTGTATCGACAAACACTGTAATGAATTGTTTTAGAAAGGCAGACATCTCGCATGAAATATAGTTTGCAAGTAGAAATGGTGAAGATGATCCTTTCGAACTGCTTGAAGAGAGCGTCAATGAGTTTTGATCACGTGGTTTAGTAGACAAATATTTTGCTGTTGAATATTACATAGAAGATACATAAATTAATGTTGAAGATAAACATAGATTTTGATATTTGTACAAGCGAAGCAATTGCTATCACATATCGAGAAATTCTGGATTTCATTTTAATCAACAATTGTGATTAGGTAGATAAGGAGATAGATAAAGAATAAAACAATTTGCCTACCAAAAAGCCAAAATTATTAAATATTGAACGTCAATAGGGTTAATTGAATGTTCGTCTCTTTTTGAAATAATGGCGTTGAAATCCGACAACCGCTAAGCCTGGTATCAAAAATGTTTGATAAACATTCTTTAGAAGCAAAAAAGCAATCGAAAATGGACGATTTTTTCAAAAAAATTGTCATTTTTATTATAACTTTTTTTAATTTTAAATTTGTTTTTTGAAGGTAAAGACTTATTCTAAAGTTTTTCTTCTTTTTCACTCTCTATTTCTGTTAAAATTTGATTGTAACTTGAAATAGTTCACTTTAAAGAAGATTTTACAGTTATTTGAACTTTTGGTTATTTGAAATAATTTCTTGTTCCCCTTTGAGGTTTGAATAACCGGGAGTTTACTGTAACTGAAATTATTTGAACTTTTATTTTTTACTTTATATTTATTTTTTTATTAGTTTATTTATATGAAGTTATTTTTTTATTTGTTTGTTTATATGAAGTTATTTCTTTATTAGTTTATTTATATGAAGTTATTTTTTTAATTGTTTATTTATATGAAGTTATTTTTTTATTAGTTTATTTATATGAAGTTATTTTTTTATTAGTTTATTTATATGAAGTTATTTCTTTATTAGTTTATTTATATGAAGTTATTTTTTTATTAGTTTATTTATATGAAGTTATTTTTTTAATTGTTTATTTATATGAAGTTATTTTTTTATTAGTTTATTTATATGAAGTTATTTTTTTATTAGTTTATTTATATGAAGTTATTTCTTTATTAGTTTATTTATATGAAGTTATTTTTTTATTAGTTTTATTAGTTTATTATTTTTTACTTTATATAATTGAAGAATAAATGAAATTATTTGAACTTTTAGGACAATACTTATTGTTTTTTTTTCTGTTAAAAAACAATCGGTATTGTCCTAAAGGTGAGGAAGAAGGCCAAGAAAATAAAATCAAACAGAATGATAAAAATGTTCTGATGACAATAAAATTCAATCGGAAGAATATGATACCGATGATAAAGCACCTGATGAAGGCTCGATAAATTCATCAATTTTATCACGTGTGATCTTATTCCACGTGGCTTTAAAGCTATTCATAGCATACCAGTAAAAAAAAAGAAAGTTAAGTAAAAAATATATTCTATTATAAATCAGTATATTTAATTATTCATTACAATGGATAAGAAAAATAATAATAGTGATTTCAAGAAAAAAAAACGACATTTGTATCGAAGCAGATAAATCAGGTATTTCAATAAATATGGTTCGTGAAATCATTCACAAAATATTTTAAAAACAACAGAACGCCATTTAAAACTTATATCTGGCGACCTAAATTAAACAAATGATAGAGTTGACTCATTATTGAAAGAAGCAAATAGTTCAAAAGAAAAGTGCGAACTGTTATAAACTGTTATAAACGGAAAATGGAAATTTAAAAGGGGGTTTTAAAAGAGTATGTGAACGTATGAAAATCTTAGAAAATGTTAATAAAGATATCAAAAAAAAATTAATTATATTAATTTTTATGAATATAGAAATTACACAAAAATAATGGTAAATATTCAATTATTATTTATGACAAACTTATTGTTAAAGAATTTAGGAATTAGCAAATCAGCGCTTAAAAATTATATTACATATTTTTCTTATTAATACTCTTATTTAAAATGAGTTTAATTCATTACGAACTAAAAAATCGATAATTTAAAAAAATTATTCTTATCCTGATATTAACTTTTATAATAATAATAATTAAGTAAAAAATATTAACCCATTATATTACAATGTAAATTCAAAAAAATATCAAAAATATTCTTCGTGGTAATATTAGAAGCATTCAAAAAATTTTATTTCATTAAAAACAATTTTTTATATAAATTAATATGAATTTTCAAATTATTTGTTTCAGCGAGACCGGGTGTGATGACAAAAATATTGAGAAAAACTCTAAAAATGATTCACCAAATTAGGACCAAGAGCAAGGTAGGTGGGTGTTTGTGTAGTTAAGTCAGATTTAAGTATACTTAAACCTGAAAATGGTTTGTATAAAGCATGGACAATAATCTTTTTTGAGGTTTTATTAACGATTTCAACGCACAAAGACTCATAATCAATAGTGGTTATATATAACCATTATTGGTTATGAGTCTTTGTGCGTTGAAATTGTTAATAAA
Organism: Hydra vulgaris; assembly: GCF_038396675.1. Taxonomy (NCBI): domain Eukaryota; kingdom Metazoa; phylum Cnidaria; class Hydrozoa; order Anthoathecata; family Hydridae; genus Hydra; species Hydra vulgaris. The sequence continues at coordinate 33,851,008 of NC_088934.1, forward strand.
ACCTCAAAAAAAATTATTGTTCATGTTTTATACAGACCATTTTCAGGTTCAATTAAACTGTTTGAAGACCACGTTAAAAGCGTTATTAAAAATAATTCGATTTAAAATAAACAAACAGTTTATCTGGTTGGTGACTTGAACTTCAATATTTTGGGTTATGACACAAATAAAAAGTCATTTTTGAAAATAGTTATATACCAATCATCAATTAACCTACGCGCATACCTAGAAAAAGTGAAACTTTAGTTGATGAAATTATTATGACTTTATAAATATAAAGATAAAAACTTTATAAATATAAAGATAAAAACAGCAATAATGAAAACAAATATTTCTGGTCATTTTCCCATATTAATTATTGCACAAAAATGTAATAAAGGTGATTTCCAAAAAAAATAAAAAAATAATAACAAGATTAATAAACGACTCTTCAATTAAATATTTTTATAACCTTTTATCAAGTATTAACAGGGATGGCCTTTTACTGAATCTTAACGCTGATAAAGTCTACGGTATATTTATATCAAAATATTATAAATATTATTTTAAGGCATTTCCTTAAGGTTCAAATTTGGTTAAATCAAAAACGTTATTAAACCCATGGATAACTAAGGGTATTTTTAAATCTTAAAAAAAAAACAACCAGCAAATTTCTTAAAAAAAAATTCTTTGTAATGAAACTAATTACAAAAACTATGAACTCCTCTTTGAGTCAATTTTAAAAGGATCTAAAAGAAAACTATTAATCAGATCAATTAAAAAAGTTTTTTTTTGACGTTGGATGTTCTTTACTAACCATCTGCTTCATAATTGTCCACTTGTTTTTAATCGGGTTTAAGTTCGGATTTGAACAAGACCATGGACCAAGCAACAGGACTCCCTCGTCTTCCATTCAGCATTTGACAGCTGTTGTCTGGTGGCAGGGTGCACCATCATACTGAAAATGAGTTTAGGAGTGTATTACCATATATAGGTGAAGTTTTTCTCTCAAAACATCCAAGTAAACTTTCCCATTACTGGCCATATTTTTCGGTATAAACCAAATACATCAATAAGCCACCCCACACCATGGATTTTGAGCCTGGTTGACTGTTGGGGTCATATATTTTACATTGTACCTTTGGTTGATGAGTCTCCAAACTACCTTGATGTAACACGTGTAATGAGCGAAGGTTGATTCATAAAAAAAAGGGACCTTGGTTGGCTTTTGTGTGGGTAGATTAAATTTAATTAGCAGACGCCTTCTAACAGTCCGGGTGCTCACTCCAGTAGGTATTTGGGAAGCAATGTCAACCAAACACATGCTTGAATGAGCAATTTCAGTTCTTCGGATACGCCTATCAGTTGCTGCTGACGCCATTTTAAGGTCTACCTGAGTGTTAACGAGATTTGTAACTTTCCAATTTGGCTGTTCTAGTCGGAGTCTTGTACAATGATGACTGGGACACATTGAAAATCTGAGAAATTTTTCGTTGGGACATATTTTGCTGGCT